>NW_008705254.1:2599994-2615020 GCF_000326865.2 Helobdella robusta
TGGTGTTATTTTTTGATGTTCAACATGTAGATAACCGTAAATGTGAGTATTTTTTCTAACGTATGTAAAATGGTAACTAAAATCCGGCCCCGGCCCCGGCCGGTTTTTGAATTTCAAATCCGGCCAAGTCCGGCCCCGGCCGGATTTGAAAAACCTGAATCCGGTGCATCCCTAATATTTTATAGGTAGCCAGTGCAAGAGAACAAGATATGGAGATGTATGAGAAAAGAAAGGGGCACGAGCAACTAGACGAGCAGCAGAATTAAAAGCTTTACTTAAAGGATAGAGTATAGAGTCAGGAAGACCATAGTAGAGCGAGTTACAATAATCAATCCTAGATAAGACTAACGAAGTAACAAGAAGGAGAAGAGTAGGATCATCAAGAAAAGGCAAAAGTTTTTTTATTCTACGTAGATGAAAGTAAGAGCTTCTAGCAACACTATTAATCTGAGAAGAGAGAGACATAGTAGAATCAAAGATAAAACCTAGACTACGAAACTTATGAGAGACATCAAGAGTTTTAGAATCAGGTAAGATAATAGGAGGAATAGTATATTATGTAAATCGTCAGGTTAAAGGAGATTCAAAATGACATCGGTCAGTATAACAGTATCACATTTTGACAATTGCTGTAAAAAGTTAAAAATACTGGTAATTGAGATATAATCGTAATTCGTAACGTATATAGAATCAAAATAAAACATTTATTTATTAAAATTTCATTTTTCTAAAATACTAGAAACTTTAACTCAAATAATCTATAAATATTTAAAATGATTAAATTAGATAAATCGCATAAATAATTATGTATAACAAACAATCAACTTGTGGATGGTTACCTTTATTTTTCATTTACAATCGTCAGACTGCACCAACGACATTGAATAAAACGCTCCATCACTTTTGGCGGTTAGTTAGATACAACAAAATTTATCACATAAACAGGCAGCCAAAGTAACTGTTTTGTTCGAATTTTTCTGTTTCGGAAATAATTTCCGTTAAACTTTTGATTTAAAAAATTAATTGATTAAATTATTTTGAGATTTTTTTTGCATTGGCGAATTTAATTAAACTTCTTGCTTTTCTTTGTTGAAAACCGGTGCTTCTGAACTCCCAAGGATTAGTAAAATTAGAAAAAAAGAAGCACGTCGTCCTCTGGTCTATTAAATTATTCTTGAATCTGGATGGGATCAAATCAGGTCGAGATTTATTTTTTAAACACGTTTGTGTTAATTTGATTGATCATCGAAATAAAATTTTTTGTTATTATTATTTATTATTATTTATTATTAGATTAGTAGGTACAAACAGATGAATTGAAATTTATGGTTCAGATCTTATGAACTTGTACTTGAACTTGATCAATTTCCATCTTTCTCTTCTAATTCTTCTCGATTGTTACCTATTTGCCTAACTTAAGATAACATATAAGATAACAATCACAATGGATCAACAGAGTGATAACATTAATGCTTGGGATCTAACATGCTTGAAATCTACTCCAGCTCACGATCACTCGATAAAAAACAAACATTCTACTAATTATTTCATTAAAAATCAAACAACATCCAATTCCAATGAACCAGAAAATGGTGTTTCAAAGTTTTCAGAATTTTCAACAATTGGCGGTGTGTTAGATATGAGCAGCACTAAAATATCTCCTAATAAAATATCTGTCATTAAAGGAAATTCTTTAGATCCTTCACAAAATTGTCGACTTAACAACAAAATGAATAATCAAAATGTTAACAGTAAATTAGAAGGTAAAAACAAAGTCCCCAAAACATCATCAAATTCTTCATCTATGGATTCTAATATATTCTATTCCATTCAGCGACATAGTTTTAATAACTTTCCACAAGTCACAACATCGACAACACCGTACAGTACCCACAATCAAGGTTTTTCTAATTACATTTTTCTAAATCAACAGCATCTTCCATCTTCGAATAATTTCTCAAATACTCAATATGATTCTAATATAATAATGTCTAGTCCGAATTTCATATCCCATTTTTCGAAAGGTAGTGATTCATCTCATAGCATTAATAATAATAATAATAAAGTAAATTTATTACCCTCCAATGAAATTATTAACAGTAATGTTGATATTTCAAATATAAAATTGCATAATTGTGATCACAAAAATAATTTGCATTCGCTCTCCAAGAACAACATCAACAGTTCAACAAAAACTCACTCCAATTCATCAAAAAATCAGCCTGTAAATGCCAGCTTATCTTTTGTGAGGTCGGATGCTGCACTTGATTCATCTGATGTTGTCAGAGGTCATAATGATGATTCGACTAAGTACAGTGTTGATGATGTAGAAGTGTACAGCATATCAGATGATGACGATGATGAAGATGGCAACAATGATGACAATGATGAGGGCAATAATAGATGTAAAAAGGATATTAACCAGGATTGTGGTTCAGTTAAAAATAACATTACTGCCATGCAATATGTAAATAAGAAAGCATCACCTATGGTCGAAAGCACTTCTGGGAATCAGTCCAACTTTAAAATTTTGAACATAATTGAGGACGAAGGGATAATGGTACATTGTGGGAATGATCCAAACAATGATGACACCCCTAACAAATCATGTTCTACTACCACTTCTGATCTCCATGCTCGTAAAAGCACGGATTGGGATACTACTTGCTCTAGTAAGAGTCCTATCCTTAAGCGTGCCTGCAACACCGACCATGATGGTTCTTCTAACGATAACAATGTGGGTAGATCAATAGTTGGGACTAGTGTGAATGATATGAACGATGACGATGCCGATTCAGGACATAATCTCCATATAAATAAAGATTGTGATCTGGGGGTGGCTGTCAATCAAAGAGTTTCATTCCATTCTATTGGAGAGCTAATAAAAAATAATGAATGCGTGATTGAATTATATGATGAGGATGATGACGAAGATGCAGTTAGAAGGGTGGATAGGAAAGGTGATGGTGAGATAAATGCTGGAGTAACAACCACTAAGAGAATAACTACTACCCTGGATGAAGAAGGTGATGACGACGACGATGTCGTTGAGATCGATATGGATAATAACATGGAGGTAAGCTTCATTAATGAGAACGAATCACTACCAAACAATGTCCATTGCCTTGAAACAAATAACAACGAGCTTCACAGTCCTAAACCAAATTATGAAACTAAAAACTATGTCTTGATCAACAATGATGATGGTGGTGATGATGACGATAATGAAGACGATGAATTTCAAAAGCTTTTTGGAAAAAAAGTAAGGCGAAGAAGGGGTCGCAAGCCAAAAACTCCATCAAATGTTGCCGAAACTCCGTCAAATGTTACCGAAACTCCAAAGAATAAAACTGAAACTGATGAAAATGAGGATATGAAAGAAGCAGTGACGCCAGGAACATCTGAGGTAACAGTTGAGGAACAAGATGTGAAGGATCGTTTGTTGTCATCATTCAAGGGAAGAAGAACGAGAGGTAGAGGTTCTCGTCGTGGTGGTCTCACAAGGGCTGGATTTTCAAGGCAGATCAAAAGAGATGCTTCCAAGATGGAAGATGGAGAGGCAGGTGACAGTGAGACTGGTGATGGCAAAGAGGCCAAAAACAACAATGATGAGGATCATCAAAAAGTTGTTAAGAAACGAAAACTTACAAATTTTGCGGAGCAGTTGAATAACGTTGCAAAGTTAGACTTTATTAGCATTATTATTTTATAGCTATGTTAACGAAATATGAAATACTGTTTTTTGGCCGTTTGAGAGCCAACTATTTTAATGATTTTAATTTTTTGTAATTATGGGATGTCCATTTGAAATAGTTTCTCATTAATTACTATATTTCACACGCTTCACAGCACTCCAACAAAACCGAACATAGTTGAATATCAGTGGCCTCAGGCTAGGAATGCCCCATGGTACATACTGCAAGAACACATCAGCGAATATCTAGGTGTTCTCTCATTCAAGAGGAAATATCCAAGTCTGTTGATTTTCAAGTTCCAATGTTTTTCTTTTTCTCTTGAGTTATTCTTTTCTTTCAAATTTGTGAAAATATCTTTCATTTTTTTAAATAACCACCCTTCAACTAAGTGTCAGCAAACTTTTGAAGTTTGTATAAAATGGATATTTTTAACATGGTATTCTAATGAACACACATACACAAACTTAGATATAAGTCGTCGACCAGTTGAGTATCAGGAGAGGCAGTACTTGATTGACCAGGGTTGTGTTACAGAAGTTCAATGTGATCTAGGTTAGTTGCTTGTCTTCCAAGTTTTTTCTGCTTGTTTTGTTATTTCAAATGTTTATATATTGTACAAATTTGTTCTCTTCATATCAAACAGAGTGATTTAGTAACTGTGGTTAGCGAATAAACTCATATTACCGATCTTATTGTGGTTTTTAATGTTATTAATTGTTATTGATTGTGTAGGTCTGACGGTGCTGAATGCAGAGGAGGTTTTGAAACTCATGTCAAAAGATTACCCTGAAAAATACCAGGTGGATATCATTTTTCCATCTTGTCATCTTTTTGTGCTATCAACAGGCAGCCATTTTTGTAAGCAAATTAATTAATAAAATGATAACTATTTGGAAACAACACTATGCAGGAATATACAAGATTCAGCAGGAAAAGATTGAAGTTTGTTGAAAAGCCTGGATCTGCTTCTGATGGGGTTGGTCTCCTCACATTTGTACTATTCATTAATTGCTTTTTAACTTTGCTTTGTCAGTTGTATCCTTAGCTAACATTTTAGCCTTATATTTTCTTATACCTCCATTTACCATTTTTGAGCCTCTACCTTAATACAAACTCACTAATTCTTAAATACGCAGGTAACAAAATTGGAGAACCTCATGAAGAAGGCCATCAAATCAGCTGCTGAATTCAATGCATCACTGTGCAAGGATAGGAGACAGGCAAGGAGCATGTACATTGATCTTCAGACCATGGTTGGTACCCATCAATTGAAATTACTCTCTTATATGAGCAGAAACACTAACAGCTGCCAATTTTTATATTATTTTGTTTTTTTTCAGTCCTTAAGAAATCATTTTATATTTGCATGCAGGAGTTACACAAGCCACAAAGTCGGAAGGCAGTTGTTAATTATTCATCTGTTAATTTATGCGACAGTTACCCCGTGGCCCTCGTGCCTGGACAGTACCAACATTATTACAAGAGGTTGGTCTTGCTCATCTCGGTTATGTCAATGCTATCTGCTTGATAGTTTAGTGTTGTTGATTGTTGATTATTAACATAACTTCGGACGTATACTTCTTGACAGGTACACTCCTACAGAACTCAACTACTTTCCACTTAACACCGCCTTATATGCTCCTCCCAAGATGATGCAGAGCATCTATGTCGATCCAAATCAGCCGGAAAAGGAAGCATCAGATGAAGATGTGGAGCAGGAGGAGGCTGTCGATGATCTGTTAACAACTATCCCACAAACTCCCTCTCTTGATAAGGTAGTATTTGTTCTTAATGTCGTTTCAATGGTTTTTGTGATTATGTTGTTGTTTTGTTGGTGGCGCTGGTTTTGTTGCCTAATTTTCGTTACCAAGGCTCCTAATGTGTTGTTGTTTGCATTTTTATTGTTGGATTACAAATAGTTCATTTCATTTGTTAAGTCATACAACAAAACAACAACAACACAGAGAAGCACATCTAGCAACAACAGACCGACTCGAACGAGAACAACATTGAGCAACAACAAAAAGTTTCAGCCATTCAGCACATCATCCATCACCAATGAAGACTCTAATACCAGCTTTGGTTCGGAGAAGAAAATTCGGAAAGGTGGTCCTGGAAGAGGCAAAAAGGTGAATGTAATGATGGCAAGGGGGTTATGATGATGAGTTATGATTATGTGGAGGCGGAAATAATAGTTATCCTGATTAATATGTTTCTCATTAATATGTTAATGCAGTCTGTGAGATGTGGCATGTGCAGTCAGACAACGAAGAACAAGTACAACGAGCCAGATGATTTGATAAAGTGCAACACTTGTAATGTTTCAAGTCAGTTGTCTTTTTGTTTTTACTGAGTAAGGCGAAAATAATTTGTGATGGTTTTGACAATGATTCTGATAATTTTCTCTATCTTTTCTCTTTGCTTAAATAAATAAAATGTGTTACCCAGCACCCCACAACCAACTAACCATGCAACAAACATTCAACCAACCGTGCAACAAACATTCAACCAACCGTGCAACAAACATTCAACCAACCATGCAACAAACATTCAACCAACCATGCAACAAACAACCAACCATCCAATAAACAACCATTCAACAATAAACGACCGAATTCACAAACAGATCACCCAGGCTGTTTAGGACTATCAGCTGAGATGGTGCCGATGATTAAGACATACGACTGGCAGTGTATGGAGTGCAAGGTCTGCTACCAGTGCACACAACCACATGACGAGGTCAGTTTAGTTTACCATTGCACTGTTTTATCATTATTATTGTTATTATTGATATTACGGTGGTATCTATTGCTATTATTATAAACATTTGTATCATTAACCTGATATATATCAATATTAACTTTCATCATTTCTGTTATCACTGTTATCATTGTTGACATTATCATCATCTGTATTGTTATTGTTAAAAACATAGTTAAATCATTATCTTCACTGCACACCGACTGAGGTCCCTCAAAAATTTCCAACTTTGTCGAAAATTTCCAACTTTGACTGACTCTGACACTCTGATTTTTACTACCATGTGTGCATGAATTTTTTAACGTCAAACTCGTTTACTATAGGACAAGATGATGTTCTGTGACAACTGTGACCGTGGCTACCACACGTACTGCGTGGGACTGATCAGCATACCAGAAGGTAGATGGGATTGCGTCATGTGCACCACCAACAACAACATCAATGAAAGTATCATCAACAACAACACTAACGACAGCAGCAGCAATATTAACTTCACAGAGAATAGCAACAGTGTGGCCAGCAATGATAACAGTAACATCGGTTTCTCTTTTTTCCAAAATAACTCCTTCAAATTTCCCTCGTCATTTTCACCGACAGCGCAAACTGGTGTTGGGGCATTGTCCAACATTTCTCGCCCGTCATCGCTCAAATCAAGGTTTCAGTTTTTGTGACTAATTTTTCTTTTCTTTTTTTAATTTTGATTGTTTTTTTATAAATCAATGTATATCAAAACAGTGACTTGACTACAGCAGAGGGGTAAATATATTTTACATTTGATAAACTGAATTATTCAGGCGAGGTCGACCGATGAAGCCGGGGCAGCAGGCGGTACGAGATGACGGCAGCGCACGAACAACTGACTCGCCATCCTCCTCCATTAACAATTTCTCTTCACAGTCAGCTTCTTCCAAGTTTACCGGCAACCTTCCTTCATCTCCTCACGTATCCCGTCGCACTTCCAATACAGAGATAGTAATTGAAAACGACGATGATGATGTTCTGATGGAGGCCGATGATAACGATAACATGAGTCTCTCACTGACCTGTGAGAATGACGTCACCGAGTCTTGTGACCAACAAGCCAAAAGAAATTCAAATAGAAATAACCAATAGTAAATTGATGAAAAATCTTTCTTTCTATTATCAATGGATGCTGATTGCTGAGAATTTTTTTTATATATAACGAACAGTTGAATGCGCTGAGTTGAAGTTGGACAATTGGACTGCTACATACAAATACATACTTGTGTACAAATTTCATGCAACTGTATATAGTTACATTATTATGAAACTTATAACATTTGAATGTAATAAAGAATGGATGAAGTAGATCGTACTTTGTATGGAAGAGGTTTCCATTAGTTTCGTTTTGTGGATGTTTGCGCGCGCGCTCATGTGTGTTTGTGTGTGTGTGTGCATGTGTTTGTTTGTTTGTGTGTGTGTTTAATGGTTGGTTCGTTCACGTATCTTTATGAAAGTATTTTTACTTCAGTACAGGTATCGCCTCATGTTTTTTTTTTATTTTGTTGCATCACTACAATAATGTTTTTAAATTGAAAAATAAAGAATTTTGTTAAGGATAATAATAATTTTTAGAAAACCAATTTGTTTAGTCATTTATTTATAATAAAAACAGACGAAGATGTTGATTGTAACTAACCTGGCATGGTTCTACTTAGCCTTCAATTCATGACATCTTTAAAAAAAGCCAACTTCAAATAATTGTATGTTTGTGTGTGCGTGTCTGTGCGCGCGTGTGTGTGTTTGTTGGGTTGTATTGTGTGATTCTGTGAAAGTCTGTTACATTGGATGTTTGCATTTGTATGGGTCCCCATTGTAAATATGTTACTTTTAGTTTTTTTCTTTGGTTTATATTCGTTTGTTGTTTTCCTTTTTATTGTTGAACATTATCGTTGCTATTATCATTTCTGAAGGGATTAATCATTTTTGTGATTCGAATATTATGATCAGTGAATAATAATTTTGTAAGTTCTGATGATATTTTGCGGTCTGATTACAATTTTGTCATAAAGTTGGCAATGAAATGAAAATGATTGAGTTGGCGTCACGATGATAAATGACTGATTCTTACCCTTTTCACGTTCTACTGACTAATCATTTCATCTAGCATTTGTCAACCTAACTAGCGAACTTACTTTGGTTTATTAATTGACATTCAAATTGAATTTGTTTTAATGCATTTTATTGATAAATTTGAAGTTATTAATAGAAAAGTCCAATCGAATATTCATAAATGTGTATTTCACATTTTTTACTACGAACAAATGTAAATATTTATCTATGTTCTTCATTTGGTTTTATTTCGCTGTAGTTATAATTATTTTTAAACATCGTTATTTTGTTTCAATCGAATCGTTTTAATTATAAGTGTTCCTATAAATCGCTATTTAAACACGCACCACACACACACACATCACACACACACACACACCACACACACACACACATAGAGTGATACATATAGATACATATAATACTTCATGTTCATATGTGTACTGTACATTCAAAGCAAAAATGATTTGTACGAGTACTATATGTACTATCTACGCCAGTAGGTCGTGTGTACTAGAAAGCAAACTCATATTTTTTGTACATTCGTCCGTCAGCGTCAGTAGGATTTTCGTTAAGACGTTTCAATTAATTTCCTATTACTATTATTCAATGGTAATTATACATTCTTATCAGCGCCGTTACAATTATATTATTATTATTGTTATTATTTATATTATTATTGTTGTTGTTGTTGTTATTGACGTCATTATTATTTTTTTTATTATGTTAATATTGTTTGTCACTTTTAATGAAACATGTGGTTAGATTAGCCTACTAACTAAGGTCAATATTTTTTTTATTATTTATTTAACTTTATTGTTATTAAGGTGGTTTTTTTTCAAATTATCTTTACACTAATTTATTATTTATAGATTTATTTAGTGATAATAATAATTGTATTTAATTAAAAAAAATGTGCTTCACGATTACATGTTACATTTGATGGAGTCAACATTTTTTTGAAATAACGACTGTGGTTCAGTTTTTTAAAATAGTTCCGGTTATTTAAACTCCGGCCCATTCCAGTAATTATGCCGACAATTATTTTTAAATCACTTGAATCACTTTATCATAGTGAGGTCTTGTCCAGGCTCGCATATTAACAACTTAATAAATCTCGGTATTAATCAGTTGGATCTGTTACGACAAATTAATCTACGATAATTGTAAATATTAATCAGATACATACACAACTTGTTTTGTTGACCCGAGCATGTACTGAACGGTTAAACTTCTGATCCCAGTTGCGTAATTGGCAAGTTTGTAATGTTTTGTTGTGAATGAATTGTGCGAAATGGATTTCCAACAATTACAGGCACAATGACCGACACTGCCTCGGCGATCACGGAAAAAGCTGACAATCAGAAAAAATGGAAATTGTTATTGGGCCTACTTAATGTAAAATGTTTGATTTGTTGTTTGCATACATAACAGAAAAACACTACGTCATTTATTTCATATATAGCTACAAGTTAATAAAAACAATTCATACAATTAAACGTAACACACAGACAAACACGTACATTTACATATCGATACGTTAATGATGATGGCCTTCTAGGCTTACTGGCTAGAAAGCGCTCGTAAGACGCTTATCATCCGAATCAAAAACCAAAAATAAATGAAAATTTAAAAAACTAAATGAATTTTGCGTGTAGGCAGTGGCGGATCTAGACAACTTTGGCGGATGGGCCAAAATTTTGAAAATGTTTAAATTTATATATATATAAGTATAAAGCATGTGTATATACATAGAGCATATAATTCATTTTACAGCATATTATATTTAAATTTTTTGTTGCATTTTCTTTTGCAGGTGCTCGTCGCAATAGCGTTTTAGATGAGTGATTGCTTTAAAAAGTTCTTCGACGTCATTCGTCGTTAGGTGTCAGAATGATCGTAGTGAGAAATATTTTTAGATATAAATGGTGAGTTTCACTGAACTACCGAGAACTACATTTTAAAATTATTTTTTTGCAGCTTTCTCTGTCCAGCAGTGTTCCAGATATCCTGTTCATGAAATCCTGCTGTGCTTTTTATGTGAAGGAGGTTTGACCCATTGGTGAAACCGTTGTGATTAGTATTTTTTCATCTTGTTTCATCTATTCATTCATTCAGAGTACTTTTGTTTTTTAAAACTTTTTTAAAACAATTTGAAAATTTTTGTTTGGGACTTATTCCGTCATGCATTATTCGAGGAAGGTTGGGGTCAAAATAATTATGGTAATAATAATAATGTTGAATTATAGAAGTGAAATCGCCCAGTCTTTAAACTGACAGCTATTAATAAATATTTCAAGAAAAACCCAGTACTGGTCTCCTGTTTTGGCTTATTTACAACTGATAGTATTGATACCATAGTAGTAAATTGTACTTAACCATATATAGAGAGTAGTTTATCGACAGGAAAGTTTCAAATTAATCTCATGTGCCAATGTTCACTTCAAGTCTTTTGAATCACATGTAATATTTTTATCAACTTATTTTCTTTTTCTATAATATAGTTAGCAGCATAATTTTTCTCACCAAGTTTCATTTAATGAATGATTTCATAATTTTATACAGTCCGGTGATAATTTGTTTATTGATGTTTTAATTATGATTCGTTAATTATACAAGAAACAAATTTCAAATAATTTTTTAACAAATTGCCTGGTGTTTAGTTTTTAGAATTTTTGAAACATTATACGACAGAACGCTATATTGTTAGTCATCGTGTCTGCCATTTGTCATGAATATTTTAATTTGGGTAAAGTCGGCTAATTTTAAATTTTTTGTACGTATCTGCTTCAGTTGCAGATTTTGTTTTAACAATATATTTTCAATATTTCTTTTAACTTGGCGATATATTTATGACGTGGAAATTAAATTTTAAATTGAAAATAAGTTATAAACATGCACGCACGTGCCTGCATTATGAATATTTTATTTATTTATTTACTAATATGAAGCAGAATAAACATGATGAAATGCATTAGGAGCATGTTTATACTCATCTCGACATGTTCGCTCATTTGAACGTTGCCTCATTCTCCCACATTCTTGAAACATTTTCATCTTCTCCATCGTCCTATTTCATTTCAATAGTTTCTTTTTGGCTGCTAATGTATGATATTAAATTTTGAATGATAGAAAACAACTTTGTTCTTACTATTTTAACCGTGCCCTTGCTATTTTTTTCAGGACTCCATTCAATCTTTCACTTTAATTTAATAATAATAAAGCAGCAATAATGATAATTAACATGTAAGCAATACAGGCTTATAAGCCTCTTTCCTAATTCTATAAAAAAAAGTTATCAAATTTGATTCCTATATTTTCGATTTGTCTTCTTAATGCTGAATTCGTTTGATGACGTACCTAGCAGAAGTTCTCGCGCTGTGAGGCAGTGTCACTATTTTGTTATATAAGATCAATATGAGGTGGTGAGCAACTGCTGTCGCTATATGAGGTTACCTCATTGTTTATGAATCGCTTGACGATACATTTATGTTTTATTTATACATATATTCTGCAGATATATACAATACACATGCACATTGCACACACATGTTTTTAAATATAATTATACTTCTATACGTGTAGTGTACATGTTTAAGTACTGAGTTATATGTATGTATATTTGTATGATGATATATATATTTATGATATATATAAAATGTTTCTTGAAAAAGTTTTGTCTACGTTAAGACATATCGTTTTAATGTGTAATATATGCATTGCGTATATTAAAAAAGGATTTATATTCTGTACATGAGTGCGTGGTATGTTCTACTGCGAGAAATTTTTTTATAACCTGAAGTTTTTGGTGTATAATTTATTTTTTTCGAAGGTTTTTTTAGCTCATTTTTAACGGTTAAATTTTAAAAACTTCATTCTGAAATAAAATTATGAATTATTTTTACTGAAGGATGGATTTCGAACAATTCTGCGGAGGACCTATTTGGGTTGTTATAATAGTTTAATTTTTTCACAACTGTTTCATCATTTAAGTATTGTCGAACATGCTTCTTACTTTCAATTTTACACTTACCTATTTTATGTCATGCCAGTTTAATACTTATTTAATATTATTTAATTCTTAACTAATACTAATAAATACTCCACCATGCACCTTGTCATAAAATTTTATGCTCGGTCTTAGGTATCATTGTAACTTATTTGTATTAACTAGCTATTCACTTCACGTAAGCTCATTATTGTTAACATTAAAATTATTATAAACGCGTCTCAATATTGTTCAATAATACTTTCTGAACGTTCATACTTCATTTATGATGTAATGTTCATTCAATGTTGAACGATACGTTTGTTACTAGTAATCTAATGATAAGAAAAAGAATTGTATCATTCATTAGCGAGTTGCTAAACACGTGATTTAAATTGTTTATTCGTCGTTTCAAATGATGCGCGTTTGAGTTACCAACTCCGGTTCCAACGATGCTTATCATCATGTTAGCTTTTTGTATATTCGCTAGTTTATATTCGCTATTCGCTACAGCTGGTACGTGTTTTTAACTTTCCCTATTACTACATATAAAAATATTCTTCTATAATGTTTGTGGATCAATGCGAATAAAATGGAGCAAGAGAGCAACAAAACTCGTCTTCCACTTTCGAATGCATTTTAAAATAACTTGTCAGATATTTGTTTTAGAACAAAGTAGAAATTTCAAATAACCCAAACGGCACTCAGTTAATCGACTCAAATTTTACATTTCATATGCAGTTTGAGATTCCTTGCTGTAAGTTATTAATATATTCTATCAAACAATGGCATCAGATAGCAACAATCTGTCCAAGTGTTGTACCATCAACCAGCTCTAATAGGAGATGTGGTGTTTTTGACATTAAATTAAGTTTTAATTTTTAGAGCGTTAACAGTAAGGCGCAAATCAGCCGTTAAAAATGTTTACAACAACTTGTAATGCTCCTCTCAATACGCTATCCTGTTTAGTAAATACCAACAGATGTTGTCATACTATTGTGCATCTATGGCTCATTTTCAGATTATTCCATCTGTTTAAATTTAAGCGACCAATAAAATTAATAAATAAAAATTCACTTAGAACCAATCTCTAACATGGGACACTGATTACCCTGATCTGACTGACTGCTTCCAAAGTAGTGTTCTCGTCTGGCTGCCATGTTCATTTCTCCTGCTTGTCGCTCCTTTTTATTATTTCTTCTACTTGAAACATGTGCGACTGCCTATGAGATTGGTCAGGAGAGGATCAAAATTGCACGTTGCCAAAATGGTGAGACAATGTTTGTTGAAGAAATTACTTTTTAAAATCGTTAAGATTTTCAGAATTTGATTTCTATAATTTCGGTTAATTTACTTTTGAAGTGACAAATATACATACGTAGTTGAATTTACAACACGCCGACAGATTTTTACATCGATTTTAATAATATTGAGCATCATTTCGCTTGTCCACAACATGGTGGCTTATGTCAACGGCTGGTCCGGATGGTATGCCGTCAATCTAGTTTCACCAGCCATACAAATATTTACATTAGTTAGTGCACTGTTGTTTTAAGACAATGTTTTAAGATGTTAAAAATTTTCACTAAAACAATATCATAACGTTTAAGACTGTATCTATGCTGCTGTTAATGGCTGAGAAGGAAAAACGTCTGGTGACATCTGGTGTTCATTTCTTGTTCTACTTTCTCTGCCTCATTGCTGTCCTCTTCAACATGGTGTCCATCGTATCGAGAGCTGTCAGACCGCGGGTCAGTAGTGTTGCCCGTAGATTTTAGTATTTCAAATATTCTAAATATCACAAATAGTTTTTGGTGTTATCTAACATTATTTAACAGCACACTATGAAAATTCGATAAAAATTAATTAGAAAAATGAAATGATTGTCAAATCAAAGTTAAAACAAATTATTTTGAACCATGTGTTATTTTAAGGAAACTTCCCTCGCTCAAAGACCGCTCTTTCAATTGGTCATCTTTGGCTTTTACGGTTTAGAAATCTTCGTCACGTTCATAATTTTTTGTTTTGCCGATACAGCCCATTACGACAGCATACCGCCAACTAACACATCTAATTATGCAATGGACGAGGTACGTGTGTGTGTGTGTGTGTGCGTGTGTGTGTGTGTGTGTGTGTGTGTGTGCGTGGGAAGAGAGAGGGTTGAATGTGTGTTCAGTGAGTACGCCTTAAAAAAATACACGAATGTCAAAAACAACCACAATACGTTAAATTTGACAACAGAAACAATGCCCTGAGGCACAAGCATCCTTCCTATCGAGGATGACGTTTTTTTGGATTACCGGGTGAATTATTTAATGATTCAATGATTCAATCAATCAATCAATCAATCAATCAATCAATCAATCAATCAATCAATCAATCAATCAATCAATCAATCAATCAATCAATCAATCAATCAATCAATCAATCAATCAATCAATCAATCAATCAATCAATCAATCAATCAATCAATCAATCAATCAATCAATCAATCAATCAATCAATCAATC
>NW_008705254.1:2615070-2639160 GCF_000326865.2 Helobdella robusta
ATTCATTCATTCTATCGTTCATTTATACTTTTATTTATTAGTCATTCAAAATTATTTGTGGTTCTTATTGAATACAATGATTTCTTGTAACGTTGTAATCTCAAATTGTCATCCAGATGTTATTTGTAACTACCATTTTAATGGCTAAAAAATCAAGTTTATAATTTTCATAAATTATTTCAAGAACTTTCATTCACTCAGTTAATTATTTTAACCGGCCTATACGTGTATTTTTTTTTATTTGATCTCCAAAGATCACTTAATTGCCATTTCACTGCACTTGGTTTGTCTTTAAATAGATAAACAAATTAATTAATTAATTACGATAATTGTTTGAATGACAGATTGATATACGAGGGTTACAAGAAGACGTTGAAGGAGTCTGACCTGTGGGGGTTACATCCGAGAGATGTCACTAGAAGCAATGCAAACGTGCTGCAACAAAAGTGGAACGAGGAGGTGGCCAGCTGTGCAAGGTGACCAATAAACGGGACACTTACAATCTATCAGCTTTCTTCCGGTTCCCATTTTTGTTAATAGATGATGTTTAATTTCTGTTTGATCAGATACAACAAAAAAGTCCTAGAGAGCATTGAAGGAAGTACCGTGGAAGAAAGTGAAACAACGCACCTGTCGTCTTCGCCCGCAACCAGCTACGCTTCCAACATAAACAACGTGATTCCCAACGTACAGATAATAGGAAATAAAAATGACAAATTAAAAAAACCTTCTCTCTTAAAGGTTTTATCAAAGGTTTATGGTCCTAGGATCCTCTTGTCACATTTCTTCAAAATATTTTGTGATCTTTTAATTATGGTCGGACCGCAATTGCAAAGGTCAAAAATAATGTTTCGTCTTCATACATTTACTATTTTTTTGCATTGAATTCTAAAATCATCTTTACTAAAAGATAATTGTTTTGTTCAACGTCAGCATATTTAGAATAACAAATAGATAAAACCAGTTTTGTTCAGTGACAAACATATCTGTCATCACTTACCGCAGCTACCTGATAAGTTTCATAGAGACGTCATCAACGCAAGGTCACGTGTGGAAAGGTTACTTGTACGCCTGCTTGTTCTTCTTCAACACATTACTCTACAGCATCCTCTTCCAACAAGTTTTCCACGTTGGAATGAATGCAGGCATGCGAATGAACGCATCCATCATCGCACTCGTCTACAAGAAGGTCAGACAGACAACGAAATAATTTTTTTAACCATCTCCACTTTGTCATTAACATTTAATTCCAACTCCAAAAGGCGTTGACGATGAGCAGTGAAGCTCGCAAGACGACGACAGTTGGAGAAATCGTCAACCTGATGTCCGTTGATTCGCAGAGACTGCAAGACGCAACTGGTTACTTGTGGATGGTCTGGTCCTCTCCCTTCCAAATTGTCCTCTCCATGTACTTCTTGTATGGCATCCTGGGACCATCAATTTTCGCTGGCGTTGCCGTTATGATTTTGTTCATCCCAATCAATGCTTGGGTTTCAGCTGTGCAGAGAAAAATGCAGGTTGGCATGCTATTTTTATAATTCAAAATTTTGAACGTTTAAAAAAAATTTTGAAGACCGACCAAATGAAAAGAAAAGATGACAGAATAAAGTTAACGAATGAAATACTTAACGGAATCAAAGTTAGATTTCATTGTTAAAAATCAGAATTTCAACTTGTATTGAACTAATTTTGTTTTTTCTACTTTAAGGTTATTAAACTTTACGCCTGGGAGTTATCTTTTAAAGAAAAAGTCAGTGCAATAAGAAACTTGGAGTTGGTAACTTTGAAAAAGTACAGTTATTTAGGAGCTGTCATTTTGTTTTCATGGTCATGTGCTCCATTCCTGGTTTGTTTTTATTGTTTTTTTAAATTGTTTAATAACTTTTTAATACTATAATATCTATTTATTACAAGAAAATTAAAACTGTTAAAGTTATTTTTCTTTATAACGAAACACTTTAAAAGGTAACTTTGGCAGCTTTTGCCACATACGTTTTAGTGGGAGGACAACTAGATGCCAATAAAGCCTTCACAGCTCTTTCTCTTCTTAACATTCTCCGAGTGCCGATCAGCATTCTGCCAATGATGATATCTTATCTAGTAATGGTTAGCTGCATAAACCGTAAACGACGCTTTCGTTTTTGTTAGTCAATTCAAAAACTGGTTATCTAAACTTTCCAAAAATCTCCCAATTTTAGGCAGCGGTTTCAGTCAAAAGAATTGAAAAATATTTACAGACTCCTGACCTCGACGAGAAGAGCGTGTTGAGGTTGAATGAGGATGGCTGCGATGAAAACGATCCTGATCCATGTTAGTTGCTCTTTTGATTTCCTTTATTATTTTAAATAGTGACAGACATTTAATAATTGAACTAACTATTGAACGCATAAAATAAATGAACTTTCCAATAAGTTAACATCAGCGTGTCTATCTTGTTTTCATGTAAAACCAACATTTCCATTTACGCTGTCAGACAGTATCATTATTGAAAGCGGAACATTTGCCTGGGGCCGAGGACCAGACGATGCAAACGTGCTCAACAAGTTAGTAATCATTACGTTGCTCAAATTTCGGTAGATATTAAAAATAATCAATTACGAATTAGTTGAAGGAGTTTTGATTTAATATAATTATGTCATTTCGAACAGTATAAATTTGAAGATAAGAAAAAAATCTCTAACGGCAATAGTTGGACAGGTCGGCCTGGGTTAGTTCTTCATTTAATGTAATTTAATGGGTTTATTTTTTATATCGGAACAAATAGAGTTGACGGCTGAGCAATGTTGTTGTAATTAGAATTGTAATACACAATATTGAAAGACGTTTACATTAACAAGAGCCCCAATATAATTGTCTCAATCAAGGAGTTCGAGTCGGGAGTAGAAAGTTATACATCCACGAACAATAAGCTTTGCACAATAATACATACAAAATTATTCAATTGTCTTCCAGTACTTCTCTAAACAAATTTAAGATGAATATAGAATAGTTTTATTTCATCCATAGTGTGGCTGAGCTTGTTTGATGTAAAGCAAAAGTTGACCAACTTTTTTTGAGAGTCGTGGTCCAGAATAGAAAAATTTTTGAAGTAGTTAGAATTAGACCTTCTGATTTTTATAAATTAAATTATTATAATTGAAACAGTCAGCAAAATGAAAGAATTTAATCATGAATGAAAAACAATCAAAACTGTAACACGTAGCGTGATAATAGCACCAGAACATCTTTTAAAATGAATTCTAAACGATTGAATAAACCCACTTTTGTTCTTTCAACATCAGGCAAGTCGTCGTTATTATCAGCAGCACTTGGAGACATGGAAAAAAGAAGTGGCCGAGTTATCACCAACGTTGGGAAACATTTTTCATTTTTTTTGTCCAACTACTTGAAAAACTACGAACGTTATCACTCGTAAATTAAATATTATGCACTCTCTATTTTGGTGATTTTCATTTTAATTCGTTGTTTGATTTCACGCGTGTTATTTCTATAGGGCCGCATAGGTTACGTCTCGCAGCAAGCCTGGATAGAGAATGCGACGTTGCGTGACAACATATTGTTCGGCAAGCCGTTTGATGAAGACAAGTATAATCAAATTATTGAGGCGTGTGCTCTGAAGCAAGATCTCATTGTCCTGGCTGCTGGCGATATGACGGAAATCGGAGAGAAGGTTGAATTAACGTCAACAATTTGAATATCAAGTTGAATTTTATTTACTACATGAGTTATTTAATAGTCTGGCATTGAAGTGAATTTAAAACATTCCTGTTGATAAAGGGCATAAACTTGAGTGGAGGTCAGAAGCAGCGAGTGAGCTTGGCACGAAGCATCTACCAGGACTGTGACGTTTACTTGTTCGACGATCCACTCAGTGCTGTTGACTCACATGTCGCCAAACACATCTTCGACAGCGTCATCGGACCACATGGCATACTCAAAAACAAGGTTCAGCCATACTTGTAATAAAAAATGTTGATCGTGATTAGTGATTGACTCGTAATTGATGTCTAACGTGGAACAAACTTAACAGACACGCGTCCTCGTCACTCACGGCATCACCTGGCTGCCCTCGTGTGATGTTGTGGTCGTCATGGCGACTGGTGGCATTATCTCAGAATGTGGCTCCTACCAAGATCTGCTCAATCATAACTTGGTCTTTGCGCAATTCATCAGGGACTTCCTTCAAGAAGAAGAAGAAGAGGAGGAGGAAAATGAGGATGGTGAAAAAGATACTATTAATGGTGTGGCAGGTGATGACTATTCCATTTTGTCACCAGAGGCAATAAGGGCTGACGAAAAATCTTTATTAGAACGAAGTAGGCATTTTTTGTTACATTGCTGTTTGTTGTACGTTTCTTCACGTGCCTGTCAACGATTAATGTTATGGTAATTTGATAACTAATCTACCACCGTTGTATTATATTTTTTCATTGTAATTGCTTACAGAAAAAGAAGTAAAAAAACTATTACGGGAACGGGTAAATTCTTTGATATCTAACAAGGAAGATGAAGATGTTCAGCAGGGTAGGAAAAAGCTTTCCGGATTCGATAACTACGACCGAACTTCCGTGCATAGTACTGAATCTGATAAGAGAAGCGGCTATTCTTTGAGGAAAAGGTTTGTAACACAAGTTTTAAGAATTATTTTTCTTGATTAATCTTTTTGTTTTTGATGAATAAAATTATCACACAATTCTCTCTTAATGAAATATTGTTAGGAAGAAACTAAAACCTACCAAAAGTATTTTGGAAGAAGAAAGTAAAAATGTTAAAATTGACAAAATTATTCAAGAAGAAATTTCTGAAACCGGCAGTGTAAATTTAATCTTTTTGAAAATCAGCCAAACTTTAAAAATAAATTTATTTTATTTTATTTGAATTGTAGGTGAAGTTGTCTGTTTATTGGGCCTACATTAAATCTCTGGGTGTCCTCTTGTCGAGTATCTTTATATTTTTCTTCATTCTTTTTAATGTCGCCGCTCTGCTATCCAATTTTTGGCTTAGTAAATGGACCAACGATCCAATCATTCGTAATGCCAGTTTAATAAACGGCAGTCTGCCTGAAGATTACAAAGACAAACAAATGTTTTATCTCGGTGGATATGCTGGCTTTGGATTACTTCAAGGTTAATTTGTATTCCATTGTTTATTTTGAACATATTTTACGAAACAGTTAGTTAAAAAGTAATGAGCTCAGAATTGTTTTAACAATACACCAGCCATCTTCATACTCATATATGCACTCGTGTCGGCTGAAACCAACGTCAAATCGTCTAGAGTACTTCATCAGGATTTGCTGTACAATATACTTAGGTAATTTCACCATAACATTTTTAACAATTTCCTTATTTCTAACGCTTGAACTTTTCAATCACGTGTGCATAAACGTTTACATCTCGACTACATGGTTTGAATTTGAAAATTAAACATAATTATTTAGGTCGCCAATGACCTTTTTTGATACGACACCAATTGGAAGAATACTCAACAGGTTTTCTAAAGATGTAGAAACTGTAAGAAAGTAAACTTTTCATAATTTGTCTTACAAATTTTCAGCAAAAAGATATTTTTTCATGGTTTAAAACTTTAATCAACGTAAAACATTTAAAATTTATAAATAAATTTAATATTCTGATTTCGACTAATCTGATTTATAACTAAAAAAAAATCTGTTATTAGGTTGACAATTCGATACTTCAAGTAATTAGATCATGGTTGGGCAATTTATTTAACATCTTAGCGACCATTATTGTCATCGGTTATACAACGCCAATATTTTTGGCCGTGGTGGTGCCTGTTTTCATAATTTACTATTTTGTACAGGTAAAGCAATTACTGTTTTAAAAAAATTATATATTTGACTTCAAATGATTATAAAACTTTCCAAAACGTTGACAAATTATTTATAGCGATTTTATATCCCTACGACACGACAACTGAAACGACTGGAATCAACGACACGTTCTCCAATATACGTGCATTTCAGTGAAACCATATCAGGAGCAAGTGTGATCAGAGCTTTTGGTAAACAGAAAGATTTCATTGCAAAATCAGAAAAACTCGTCGACAACAATATGGTGGCTTATTTTGCTAACATAACATCAAACAGGCTGGTGTTACTTTCATTATTTACGATATATGTGACTAAGTAGTCAGTTTATAGATATTTAAAAAAAAAGTGTATGCGCTGCCGAGGTCTGATTTTTAAGTAACAAAAAAGTTATACTTGATTTCTTAACAGGTGGTTAAGCTTACTGCTAGATTGTCTTGGAGGCATAATTGTTGTGTCTGCAGCTGTATTTGCTGTTCTAGGAAGAGAGTCTTTGTCCTCTTCGATTGTTGGACTTTCAATAACTTATGCGCTCCAAGTAAGATATCATTGTTGCAATTTTAAAATTTAAGTATATCAATAAAAAAAACCTTATCCGATGAATGAAAATTTTCTAAACCCAGATCACTGTATCGCTCACATGGATTGTAAGAATGGGAACTCAACTTGAAACAAACATTGTATCAATTGAAAGAATTAAAGAGTATTCTGAAACACCAACAGAAGTAAAACGTATTTTAAATTTACTTCATCGGTAACAGACTGAAGGGTAGGAGCTATAATTAAAGTTTTTAATATTTATCTAAGGCTGATTGGCAGAGAGGTAAGAGAGATCCGCCAGAAGAATGGCCTGACAGGAACAACATCATCTTCCGTAATTATGGATTGAGATATCGACCGGGATTGGAACTTGTACTGAAAAATATAAACATTGATATCAAATCTAGAGAAAAGGTTCGTGATTATTTTTAAAAATTGTGTAGCATCGACTTAACTAAACCTTTCGACATTTCAGATTGGTATAGTTGGTCGAACAGGTGCAGGTAAAAGTTCAATGACCTTGGCTCTATTCCGCTTAATTGAACCATCTGAAGGAAGCATAATTATTGATGGAGTGGATATCACATCCATTGGTTTACATCAGTTAAGATCCAAGATAACCATCCTGCCTCAGGTATTCCTTAAACGTTAATCAAGTTTTGGTAAATGTCTTATCATTTATCGGGTGGTTTTGACATTCAGTTTTTATTTTTTCAACAAATTCAAATTATTAATTGAAAGGATCCGGTCATATTCTCCGGAAGTTTGCGTTTCAATCTGGATCCAACAAATGAACACTCTGACGATCAGATATGGACAGCTCTTGAAAATGCCCATCTTAAAACATACGTGGCTAGTTTACCTGCTGCTCTGGACAATGAATGTGGAGAAGGAGGCCAAAATTTAAGGTAATATAACTATTTTTAAAAAAGTATTCCATTTAAATCACTTGTAAATTTTGAAAAAGCGTTGGACAGCGCCAACTAGTCTGTCTGGGTAGAGCCCTACTGCACAAGACTGGTCTGCTAGTTCTTGATGAAGCCACTGCCGGTTTGTGGATCTAATGCATAAATATTTCTTTTTAACGGAATTGATTTTATCAACATTGCTTAATCCATAGCAAAGTTAGCATCAGTTAAAATTATCGATTGAAACAGCGGTGGACCTTGAGACTGACAAGGTTATTCAGGAGACTATACGAACACAATTCGACGACTGCACCATCCTAACTATTGCTCATAGGATTAACACGATTCTCAATTGTGATAGGTTATTTTAAACGCATTTTTATCAATTATTAGAAGTTATCAAATTTGTCTACCTTCTTTTTCGTAAAATACGTGTCTACCTATTTTTAAAATATAAGGGTAATTATAGTTTTGTAGTAATTGTAGTATAATTGTAGTATAGTTTTGTTAATTTTTTTACAATTAAATTTTTGCTGACAAAATGTGTAAGACAAAACACAGTGTATTTTTAATCTAATAATTTTTTACGCAATGAGTTAATAAACAAAAAAATAACAACTAATGAGTTTTGAAAATGCTGAAACGTTTCTCTTACAGAGTGCTGGTTATGGATAAGGGCAACGTTATGGAATTTGACAATCCACAAACGCTACTGAACAATAAAAGATCTCTATTTTACGGTCTTGCAAAAGATGCGAAAATAGTTCCCTAAGAAAAATTAAGATTTCAAAAATTGCATCAAGTTTTCAACTAATGATCGTTAATAATTTCATCATCATGATTTTTGCTTCAAATTGCAAATGCTTACACTATACTTTTCTCGGCATTTTAATAATTTTAATCACAATTTTAAGCTGCCATCATTGACTGTTTTATTATTTTAAGAAAATTATGAAAATATAATACCAAGTTTTTTCGTTATACAAACTTATAGACAGCTGAAATAAATGTCTGACGAATGACCTCGTCTCTAACTATTGTCAATAATGTAAGTCTATCAATTTGAATGTTGTGTCATAGAGGTTGGTATTTACAGGCGTGCATTGAAGAATCCCATCCACCAGTCCTGGGTTCTCCTGGAAAACTCACGCGTAGGTCTGTGCTACAAGTGCGGCTGTATAAGGCTGACGCCGACCGTTAGCAAAAACAGGAGTTATATTTTTTTTTGTGTTAAAATTTACAAGTTAAATAATGCGGGACGATCTTGAGCTGTTTTAATTTTTCGATATTCATTAATTTTGATATGAAAATTAAACGTTTTGACGCCGATCATCTTTTTTCTACAGTTTAGTTTGAACCCTTTTTAAAAAAACAATCTTTATAAAATGGTATCAAAGTATTCTATAAATATTTGATATAAAAAAACAATGAAAAAAGTAATTGAAAACACAAAAGAACTAAGTTTATAAATTAATTTATTTGTTATCAACAATTTTAAAAAAATATTCTAATTCTATGACTGTATCTTCTGGAAGGTCAGTGCAATGGATTGAGTTGAGGATTTTGTTCATTCCAAATTTTGCCCTTAGTGTATTCGGTCGTATTTTACGAGCCAGTTCCTTGATAAAATTTACATTACACATAAAATTCATACTTTTGCTGTGCATAATCATCGGCTTTTATAGGTTGAACCTCTTCAATAAGGCGTTTAACCCACTGCGGGTTACCTAACCCCAATTATAATTTGTACACTCAGCAATCCTGACACATTCCTATCGCGCGCCATTTCTTGACTCAAGCTGAGCGACATTGGGTTTTAAGCCAATGTCAATCCATCCAAGTTGGCGGCGGCGCTCCAGATGCTAAGCAAAAAGTGCTCTATAAAAATTACGCTTTATCAAGTCGTGTTTTAGATTATTTTTTCATATTTTCAAGACTGTGCAAATTTTCTCCTAATGTCCTTATGCCTTTCTTACCACATGCCTAAATCATCTCACTTTTTTCTCTTGCATTATATAACATTTTCAGTAGTAAGAACTTCAGTCTCATGTCTTCGCTAAACATGTCCAGAACTATGATTAACCAAGAAAGATTTAGCGTGGAACCTTAACGTGTTTAAAATCAATGTGAAAACAGAATTAATTTTTTATATTGTCATATATTCTTATAATTAACTTTTTTTGCTTGGTTTATATATATATATATATATATATATATATATATATATATATATATGCATACTGCAGGTATGGTCGGCCAGTGTGAGTAGTACATGGCGTACACCATCTCTATATATAAATATATGGTGCGTGTGTGCGCGCCCCTTCATTTGTGTTAAATATTTAAAAAATCTGAAGACACAAACGGGATCAGACGGTCCAACAACATCCCTGAAATTCATGTGTTGTTGACAATTTTGAAACGGTTCAGTGGTTTCTTCGGCAGTTCTCAGCGTCTCGTCAGGTAACTTCACTTCCATAGCCAGGCACAACCCTCTTGAAAGTTCATCTACCTTTCATAATAAGTAGTTCAGGACATTTTATTTCGCGTTTAATTTTATTAGAAATTATTCATTGCAGAAATTATGTTAATAAGAAAGTTTCAACGTAAACACAAATTTTTAATTACATTCGAAATGTGGAATATTAACTAAATAAAACACAAAATTGTTTTTAATTTCTTATATTTTTTTGTGTTACCAATGCAACTTATAACAAACAAAATGAAACTAGCTTCTCATAAAAACATTTAAAGAACTGTAGCTAATGAGAATATGTTTTTTGTTTTAACAAAAAATAAATCAAAAAGTTGATCATTTATCGCAAAGACATTTATAAAATAAATAAGTTGAAACAAAATTCGCAAAATACCATCTTTGGATATTCAGGTACAACCCCTTTGTAAACTTCATAAAACTCTTCAGCGTTTACTTTATCGAAGGTGCACATGAGATAGGCAGAGATTCGATAGCCCAAATTCTGTATGCACTCTATTATGTACCCAGCTTGTCCTAAATTTATTCATGAGAACTTTTAACAAAGTTTAAGTCGTAAATTATATAAATAAAAACACAAAACAAACGTATGCACCGTCATCTATGGCATGAGGTTTGACGACGACACAAGTTGAGTTTTTGTATGTTACTGTGTTCATGACGTTGTTGGTTGCGAAAAAAAAATCAATTTCACTTCGGACCTTTTCTCCAGTGGCTGGACAGTGTATGGCATTTTTTAACTTATCTGCAGATCGAGAGTATATGCAAGATAATTAAAACTTATAAAAAGCTGTTTTCATTTCTTTTTTCCGTCGGATTGTGAACAAGATTTTTGCAGGTTTGAAGACGTACGATACCACGAAACATTGCTCAAAATTAAATCATCGTATAGTACAAAATAATTCACACGACCAACAACATTTCGATACCTATGCCGAATCTGGCCCTGAAAGAATTAGGGTTTTCCGTTCTGGCAACATTGGGATCAAGATGTCCGACCAACTGACACAAGTCAAAAAAAGCATTCTCTTTGATCAGCTCCATCACTATAACCGGCCCACTGGCCAAATATATGAACATTGACCTGCAGAGCAGCATGTTATAATTTATCCCTTTTATGTATTCATAATAATTTTTTTAAATATTTACAACTAGAGGGAACAATTGGCACCTGTAATCACTTTCTTCCAAGAAATCAATGTAAAAATCTGCAGCCTGTTTCGTGTTCAACTGAAAACTTTTCATTCTTCTGATGATGTAGCCAGCCGCATATAAGTCGTTTATCATTGTTCCCACTTTTTCATATGCATCGGGTTTTATCAGCAACATCGTTCTACATGATGTAAAAATAAGTCTACAAATGAGACTACATGATAGATAGGTTTATAAAATATGCAACTACAAATGTTTCTGTTTAACTTTATGTTTTCTAAAGTTATTCAGTTCAGCTTTTCTTAAAAAGGTTTGTTAATACCTTTCATCTCTTTTTCCAAGATGTCGTTTTGTCCTGAGATCAGCATAATCAATAATTTTCATGGGTCTAGACATGACGTTTATTATATTGCCAATGATCAAGTCATTCAAACAAATTTCTTTTACTCTAACTCTTTTCAAGAACATCTTCCTTGTCTTCATATCAAACTACAAATGATTTTGTGATAATGAAAGTTACAATAAAATGTATGCTATGTGGTAATATTGGACATAGACACAGTGATAAATAACATACTAAATAAAAATTATAGTACAAACTTTGAAATAATTTTTCTATTTATGCATGTATATGGTTGGAGAAACAAACTATCTTATTTAAATTAATTTATTTACAAAAATTTTAAACTCAACCATGCTTGAATAAATTGTTTCAAATCAATTTAAAATTTATTTGCAAACACTAATTAAATAAACTGTCACCTTATGATACAAAACTGACATTTAGTTTGAAACTTTTACAATTGAACTTATCAAAGGTGTATCCAGCATATCATCATGCAGGGCAGAAGCTTTTCATTTAATAATCAATTTAACTTTTACCGCACATTTTTGAATTAGCTAATATTGAGCAAGCATTAGTTTTAATTTTTTAAAAGAATTCAAACTTCGAAACATAATTAATTTTTGAAAGACAAAATAAAATGAAAACAAATCAAATTAATTAGAAACTTGTGTTCACCAGTTCGACAGCACAGTCTTCATTATAATAAGTAAGAATATATCTCCGGATAAGAGCTGCCTGGATGTCATACCATTCCACGATGAACGCATATTTATCAACGTCTGCCTATGATTAAAAAAAATTTTTAATTTATTACCAAAATTGAAATAAGAACGCCATTGACGTTTTTAAGCTTACATCCATAACTTCTTAAATTAATTAAAACCAATTTATTTATAACGCCGCCAACTATGAAGCAAAATTTGAGGTGAAGTCGTTGCTAGGCAACATTATACCAGCAATGTGACATTTAAAATCTTTTTTCTTTTTGTTCTTAATTTTGTTTTGCAGATCCATATACTTAGAATAAGTGCAAAACTGCTTATACGTCATTTTATACTTATGACTAATTAAAACCGCAATATACACGCCACACGACGTACAAATTTTATTCGCAGTCGAAAGCTTCACGAGGACTTCTTGCGGATGACTGTCCTTGAGTTAAGTACAGGCAGTATTCAAGCCAGGCCATCGCATAATAACATAATAACGAGTCATGAAATTTTTACCGACTGCTCTAACTCGCAGACCAATTCGCCAAAAATCATCCAAGTATGTTGAAAATGTTTTATTGTTTGATTATATTTGAACAAAAAATACCCACATTTCGCAGATTTTAAGAATTTTTACATGGGGCATTCAATAAAAAAGTCAAGTTGTAAAATGCTTTAAAGATCTTAACAAACAATAAAATTTATTAGTAAGTTGTAAGATGGCATTTATTTGACTTATAGGCTGTGGTAGATGTTTTAATAACATTTCAAACATTAAGCCTCTATTGCTAAAATATTCCAATGCATTGAATTTGGAATACAATTAGAATGTGTTCACATTGAAGTATGATAATATGATATTACATATCATATATTGCTTTAACATAAAAATAAACAATGAAGTGTGAAAAATCAAGGAGTGACCTATACTCAAAAATTCTAATGTTCAGAACATTGACGTGTAATTTTATGTGAATTTATTTAAAATTTGCTTAATTTAAATTCAATACGTTTATAACTCTCTTGTATTTTTTAAATATTAGTCTGATGTCAACTAGTTTGCGAGTAGCTAACAATCAACGTTCAGAACATTATAGCGGATGTACTTGTAACAAAAATTAGTTTAGAGGCCATCTATGTTATTGTTTATTTATAACTTTAAAGATAAGCCTCGTCAATAAAAGATTTATATCACGAACATTAACAAATTCGTTTAAACAGAATCACACTCGTTCTAAATCTGGATAAATCTGTAATCTCAACTCTGTAATCATAATTCAAAACAATAACTATTCAACTTACATTTTGTTTCATAGTTAAAACAATTGTTGTCATTCATGCTCGATTCGTCGCTGATTATCACTTGAATAATAAAGAACATCCGAGAGATTTCAAATCAGTTCAAACTTCTGCTGGTCATCTACTGTCCCTGAAGTCTTAATAATTGGAAAAGTGCAACAAAGCTGCTCTGCAAACTTCGGTAACTTGATTAACAACAGAAATAATACTAATATATAATTATTTGCTGCAGAATAATAAAATATCGCAAGCCACTACCTCGATGTTTCAGCTATTTTAATAATCAAACGCAAACAGCTATACAGATTAACGTTCAACCAAACAAAACCTGGAAAGAAAGGCTTCATCGCTTCAAGGCATCGTAGCAACGACACTTGGAAGGATCGAGTTTAAGTTGGAAGTTGTTAATCGCGTCAACGTCTGCTTCCTCCAACTGCTGGGATTTTTTACGGAGAGGATTATTTAAATTAAATCTATTCAGATATAAGTATATAAACATAGTTTTTTTATTATTTTTATAAAGTTGTTATATATTAATTAAAAAACTAAATAAATGGATATGTTAATGAAGTGTCAGCTGTGCCATAAATCTTTTAAGATAATGAGTGGAAGGAATGAAGTTACTTCATTTCCCAGTTTGTTACCAGTTACACTAACAGGTTGTGGACATGTATTTTGCAGCAGTTGCATTGTAAATAAATTACTGCAACCGTTTTCAAAACAGCCAATACAATTAGATAAAAATGTTGAAAGCATTAAAACGCAACAAAAGTATTTAATCACGTGTCCTGACTGCCGCGCCACAACAACGTGTGATGACATCAACAACCTCGCCATCAATCAACCAATCGTTGAACTTTTGAAAACTCAACAATGTGCCGGCAACATGAACAATGCTAGCAGCAAGTTGAGAAAGAAGATCAACAACGAGAACGCTAAAACAAATCATGAAGCTCGAACACTTACTGACAACACGCATTCCAAACAGATGGATTGCAGTAAGAAGCACTTTAATGGTGTTGAGTGTGAAAAGTTACAAGTTCTAATAAAGAGCCAGACAAATAACCACAATTTATCTGAGAACGTACATTTGAGTGGGACTGAAAAGTTTGGCCATAATGCAAATAATTCGATTGACAACATCAAATATGGACATGAAAATAAAAGAAGGTCTCAGTCATTTTCAGGAGCTCAGTATGAAGAACATCAGAAGCTCAGTCATCAGAACGTTCACTTCAATTGTGCCGTAAAAAAATTGTACCCTGATATTTCAAGTGAAAAAAATGCGATCCGACTTTCGGCGCATCGTTCAAATTCAACCTCTGACTTGTTTGATGATGTTTTAACGAGACCTCCTCCATTTAATCCCCATTACTTTTCATGTAAACCTCTTGAGAACAACGTCGTAAATATTTCAAACCTTCCCAACACACGCAGTCCTAGTCAGGCAAGGCAACCCAAGCATTCAGATGCTCTGATCACCAAACTTCCTTCATTACCACCGTTAGCAAGTAGCCTATTACAGGCCAACCTTGGCAATCTTGGTATACATAACAATGCTCAGTTTGATCAACGACACAAATTGCGAGCAAACAAACTTTTCAACGATGTACCAAATGAAAATTCAATGCAGATCAATCCTTTTATGATCGTTGAAACTTTTTATAATAGCAAATCAAATAATGATGTCTTTAACAATTTAATTAATCAACATTCATCGACGCTGTACTCCGCAAGTCTGAGTCAAATCATTGAAAGTGAATCAGTAATGATGCCACCAACCAGGATTGCCCTGTCCAGCGCTGCTAACGTTGTCGCACTAATTGATCCACCAGCAAACGCAGTTCACATAGTAGCACTAAAACTCAATCAGCAACGTAACATTAAAGTTCTAGGTGTTACGGGCTGCTGTTTTGTGAGTGACGATGTGATGATCGTGACGACGGACAGGAGTATGCAAATTTACAGCACCCGCGGTGATTTCAAGAAAGAAATAAATCTGACAACTAGTTCATGCATCATCGGTTGCGTAGCCATGAATAATCACCAGTTCGCCGTCATTTGCACGAAAGGCCTAGAAATTTATAAGGAAAATAATTTTTCGTGTTATTTTATTAAATCAATCAAATGTAAAATGTTGTTTGAAAAAGGATTAGCAAAAAAGATTAAAATGGATGATTCGAAAAAGAAAAATAAACTTTTGTCAAAATGCCTTCGTGTAGAATTTGTCAAAATTTTTGACGCCTCTTGGAATAACGGAATGTTTGCCATCTGCGAAATTCCTCAAAAAATTGAAAATGTGACATCAAAGAAAAAAATTTCGACAAATCACGTTGAAAACAGCAACCACAGTCAAATGCTAAGGACTATTACTTTAGTTGATGATGAGTGCGGAATAATTTTTGGAAAATTGGATTTAATTAATCAGCAACAGAATATTTTTAACGAACCCTGTGAACCACAGTCTGTAGCTCTGGGTAGAGATGCAACTCTCTATGTACCCGATCAATTCAACGGTCAAATAGTGAAATACGTGAATATTCAGGGCGGATATAGCTCAGCTAAGGATGATAAAAAACTAATTTTAGAGAATGACCGATCGTTGGTTCACAAGGTGGAAATATTTGGTATTGCTTTGAATGATCAATCAAGTCAGTTATTTGTTGTTACGAAAATGGGAGGAACGGCCGAAATTAGAATTTTCGACGTTTAAGATGTGATAAGTAATTTTTTAAACTTCAATTTGCCATTATTAAGAACATATTTTATATTAATTTATTTCTATTTTGCTTTTACTTATGCCTTTTTGATATGCTTTAAAGTTTTTTTTGTGTAAGAATTAATGATTTAGTTAAACTTACTGATTTTAAAAATAATTTATTTTTATTGTTATCTAACTTTGTTGATTTTAATTGACATTTTCATGTATAAATATTTATCAAATTTTTTATTGAAAAAATGTGCCCATGCGGATATAAGTGTATATTTTATTTGAATGATAATACATCTACGGTTTCTAAAATCTCTAATTAACAATTTTGAAATGAAATAAATGATAATCCATAAAATGTTTAACAAAAACAGTTGAGTATGGGTATAGAAGACAAGAGCTGCCAATCAGTCAACCTTTCATTATTCGATCCATCATCCATCAATCAATCACCCAACACAAAAAATTGATATACCACAATAACACGAACAAGAACGAGAGAATAACGGGAATAACGTGAACAAGGGACGAGGAGAATAACTCGAGGAGTACAGCGTATCAGAAGACGGAGCACAATTGACGTAAATGTGATTAATGTGATATGTATGCTTGTGAGTAAGGACGTGATCAAATCAACCACACAACCAATAAATTCGAATGTCAACCAACCACCCATCCATCCAAACATTTATTAAACGAGCAAGCCACCAATCGCTCAATAAATCATTCATTCAACCAACTAATCACCTCTCATCATTCTGTAGACATGTTTTTATTATTAGCGTAATACTAACAAACAACTACCTAGCTTGCTAAAATTTCAAACATTTTTATTGATTTGAATTTACCATAGATATAGAAACTTGTAATTTTCTGCATTCATTTCTATACCTATGAAATTCACTTTTATGCTTACCCTTACATTAATAAATAAAGTTTTAATTTTGCCGGTGTGATTTTTGCAGTGTGCGCGAGTTTTTTTTTTATAGTTTTGTGGGTCTTCGATATTTTTCAATTTAATTTCATTTATTGATTCGCTTGTGTAAGACAATTTTCGAAACTCAAAAGTAAATTAATAAAATTTTTTTAACTTTCATAAATTATTTTTTATATAATAAAAAAATTATTAATGTTTTTTATATTTTATAATAAAATATTAATTGAATAAAAAAAAATTATATAAAATATAACAGATAACACCATGTTAATGTTTCAATTTATTTGTTAATGAAAAATAAACTTTATTATTTTCATAGTTCTCATTAATAATGATATTTTTCCCCTGTCATTTTCTATCAAAAGTGAACATGAACATAGAAGAAGTGGATGTGGAAGAAGAAGATGAACAGGAAGCAATGTCTCACAACGATGCTATGCAGTACTTCAAAGACTGCTTAGCTGAAATCATTATTGTTAGTAAGTTGGTCACACAAATTCTGTTTTAGATCATATTTGAATTTTGATGCAAAATGTTAATGATTTTAATAATTTAATGTTTATTATTCAGGGTGATCCAATGTTGAGTGATTTGCACACATCAGTTACAATCGAAGAATTGAACTCGTATATATCACTTGAACATGGCCAGTCAATAACAGTTAATATTCAAAGAGCTGATGGAATTATTCTACGTTAGTTTCTTTGGTTTATACTGCATATAAAATTTCAAATTATTATTTTTTATGTTTAGAGTTAATAAAGTAAATCTTTGAGGGAAAAAATTTATGTAAATCAAAAACTTCATTTATCCTAATGACAGTTAGTCAAAACTTTAAAAGAATACAAATAATGAATGGTCAATGTTGAAATGCAACTTTCTGCATGCAAAGATATGGCCTGATTCTGTCAAAATTCTTATTCAAACTATTTTATATCATTATTGTCCTGTCATGTTCTTCCATTACAAACATTGCGGGAAGCGAGAACACCATTGTTGTCGCGCATCCACTGCTGGAAATATCTAGAAAATGATATCTGTAACACAATGCATTTTAATGGCCCAAGCGCTTCCACATTCATATCCAACTATCAATAGCTTATTTTTCTCTGAGTAATTCAGTGTTGTTTGCCAATCATATGCTTTAGGTGCGTTAATTCCGCGTGCGTGTGTGTTTGTCTGTTTTGTGTTAGTCAACTATTGTACAGCACTATTGATGACTGGGAGATACAGTCTCATGTTTTTCAATTTATTCAATCCATGCATTTTACTTATCACTAGGTTTACTGTTCACTTCGTTTGAAATTTGTTCACTTTGAGTGTATTGCCAGTTTTTTCTGTTCAATAGAAAAATAAAAATCAAGGAATTATTCTTTTTCATGGTTAACAATATAGTATGTAACATTCAAAAATATGCGTTAATGCAAACCTGTGTTTCGATAATGTGTTTTATTTATGTTTCTTTTTTGATACAGTTGTGTAATTCCTATTTTGTCCGTTATAATTGTTAATAAATTAATCTTGCAGCTGTTGTAGTTTTACAGAACGCTACTGTTTTAGATTTAAAAAAAGCATTCCAGAGGCACGTGGTCTTGAAGCAAGCAAGGGAGAATCATACCACTCACATAAATTGGTAACTTTTTGTAGAGTAGTCTTGATGCTCACTGATTATTAGATCTTTTTTGTTTTTTATTTATTAATAACATTTTAAAATAAAACATTTCGTTTTATCTCATTTGATTTAAAATTTTGTATTTTTCGCATTTAATTGATAACTTATCTGCATGCATTGCTTGAACCAGGAAACATATTTGGAGGTCCTACTGGCTTTATTTCAGTGGCCAGAAACTGACTGAGAATAACAAGTTACTCAGCGAGTTAGTTTCAATTAACATTGATTCTATTTTTCAAAACGCTATAATTGATTATTTCATTTTCAATCTTGAACAGATACAACATTTTCAACAGGGACACGATTACATTCATCAAACGATTGAAGTCAAAATAACAACAGTATTGAAATCTGAAAATTGTTTGTTGATTGCTCGTTATAACATTCGCAAGTTTAATAACTTGTCAAATTTGTTCTTTTTTCTGATGCTACTCTGTGTGGGGTTAAGGTGAAGGATAGGAGTAGTACAAAGCTGATGTCGAGGATGGGACTGAATGAGGACATTGTGACATTGATAAGGAGATGATAAATTTGGCCATTATAATTCACAGGAGACTGTTATAATAACTATAAGCAAAAGTAGCTTAACGTTAACATACGCATTGAAGCGAATAGAACTGCGGATATATATAGATAGATAGGTATTGATGGAACCACGGATATATATCTATATCCATATATAGAACCATATAAATGTGGCCCCGACCACATAACTGAAATAAATATAACGGCCTTCGCTCACTTTTAACGGTCGAACAAGGAGTTTACTTCTGGAAAAGATTTGGAGGGTGATTTATTATCGTTCGAGTCAAGGGTTGGGCTATTTGGCATGCTTGGATTATTGGCTTACGAAATTACATAGATTTTAACGAGCAAGCTATATGAAATATTTACTTGACTTAATATGCTTAAAACATTTTAGTAATTCTCTTCAATTTTATCAAAAAATTATGATTTTATTAAATAAAATTATGTATTATTAAATTATTGTTGTTATTATTGTTGTTAATTTGAATATAAAAACTATACTTTTGGTCCTGTGAAATCCGGTGGCTTTTTACTAAAGCCGAAGGTTGGCTTAGTAGGATTGAACTATAGTCACCCTATTTTTAGACTATTCGATCATGTTAAAAAATTGTTTGCTCATGAAATAAACGGCCTAAATAGATCAAAATTATTTGAACAACTATCTTCATTATATTCAATGAATATTTTACATTCTGCTGGTGCTCATAGAAATTATGGTTGCTGAAATCATAAGTTGGCTTACAGCAGTGGCTTACTGGATCTCATACAACAGTGTCATGGCGGTTTTCTTTACATATAATGCTTTAAATAAGTCAATATATTCATTTCACAATTATTTTTGTCAATATAAATAAAGAAATTGCTTTTGTCTGGTGAAATACAGTGGCCAAGTAAAGCCGTATGTTGGCTTAATCGGATTTTTTTTCATATACAAAACTATGAGATCAATCAATCAACCAACCATTCATTCAATCAACTAATCAACCGACCAATCAATGAACCATATTTGAAAAATATTTGCAAGGCTTGTTCAAACTCGAACAAACACTTAACTGTACAGATCCACAAACAATTTCGAGATTTTAGTAAAAGAAAAACACAATAGTTGTTTTTATTAAATCAAGAAATATCCAAAAATTATATAACCAAATTAAAAAAAACTAGAAACCAGTAAACATTTAATAAATAATGAAATAAATAGACATTATTAAAAAGATTGTTCAAAAAGGTAAAATTTAAGGCGACGACGAGAATAAAATGTAATTTGTTTTGTTGGTGTGGGGCTGTGAAGCGAAAACAAACACATCACAAAAAACTAGTAAAAAGTCGCAAGAATAGTAGTCAGTCACCTACCTACAATTAAATTACTCTCAGGGCCCTAGCTTACTTATAATCATTAACTCAACTCACCTACCTACAAATATGTTTTTTCTACGTTTTTGGAATTTTACATGTTTTAAGTATTTTATTTTACATATTTCAGTGTTTTTATTTTACTTGAAACTTTTTAACTAATGTTAAGTTCTAGCCTACCTACGATTGTTCAACTCATCTCAATCCCTAACTTACCTACGAATTAAATTAAGTCTGGTAAAGAAAATAGAAAGTTGAAGAAAAACATAACAACAACGACACCGAATGAATGGATGTTGTGTATGTGTGTGTTGATGTGTGTGTGTAAATGTGCGGGCGTGTACTTCCAAAAACTTCTTCACTCACTCCATTGCACCGACCATCATCTGACACGCATCGATGGAATGAATTTGACCGGATACTGAAAAGCACTAAATTGAAAAAAATAATTCTTTAAAATAAAAACACAAGCCATTGAAAAAAAGGCAACTTATGTTATTGAGATGACAAATTCGAGTACTTTCAATGGTACGATGGGACAAGAACAAATTTTCTTTTAATTTATCTTCAAATTGACATCTGAATGATCATCGTGAGACCACCATCTGAAACATGCTGGCGCCCACCACAGCTCACCTCTCATCATTCTGTAGACAAGTTTTTTTAATTAACGTGTTGGTAAATAATCAAGGAACAAAAGAACGAACGAATAAATGATTAACTGAATGATTGTTTGAATGAATGAATAATTAATTAATCAATCAATGATTTAACGAATGAATAGAATGAATCAATTAATGGAGGAATAATTTGAAAGATAGTGATAAAATGAATGAGAAAAATAAAAAAAAACTAAACCATACTTCAAAAATCGCCGTTGTTGTTTTCTTCGAATTGTCATCGGAACGATCATCATGAGACCTCCATCTGAAACGTGTTGACGCCCACCACAGACACAAACCATACTTCAAAAATCGATGATGTTGTTTTCTTCGATTTGTCATCGGAACGATCATCATGAGACCACCATCTGAAACGTGCTGACGCCCACCACAGCCCACCTCTCATCATTCTGTAGACAAGTTTTTTTTATTAACGTAGTAGTAAATCAAGGAACAAAGGAACGAACGATAAAATGATTAAATGAATGATTGAATGATTGGTTAAAAGAATGAGTGAATTAATGAATTAATCAATCAATGATTCAATGAATGAATAGAATAAATTAATGTCAATTAATGGAAGAATAATTTGAAAGATTGAGTGATAAAATGAACAAATAAATGAACGAGAAAAATAAAAAAACGAAATTAACCTTACTTCAAAAATTGTCGTTACAGTAATTCATTGCACCGACCACCATCATCTGGTCGGCACAGAAGATTTCATCCGAACTTCTGAGTGTCAGTCGAATAGCCAACGCGCTGATTCTTTCTACACCACCATCATCATACGTAAATCATCATGAGACCACCATCTGAAACGTGCTGACTCCCACCACTGCCCACCTCTCATCATTCTGTAGACAAATTTTTTTTTATTAACGTAGTAATAAATGAATGTTAGAATCTTAGAACCCAAAAATTATACAATGAAAATAATGGCAAATAAATAATATATTAAAATAATAAAGAGAGTAAAATGTAAAAAAAACTTACCGTCGTCCAATCCACAAAGGCAGAATGTTGAATGCGGTCCGGTTCCTACGTTGTCCTCCAAAATTGTGCCAGTCCTCCTCGAGATTGTTGTAGAAACACAGCCCGTGGAATGGAGAAAGATTGAGAAAATTCTCATCAGAAAGCTTAGCAGTGCTTGCATCTCAAATTGCATAATAAAAATATACCTATCTACCTATTTAATTACCTTAACTAATCTATATTAAATTGTTAATGGTACGATAGTCGAAAGTCCCCCTTCATTCTCCCTCCTTGCACAGAGGTTCACCGACAGCCAGGGCACCGGATAGTAAACCATTGCCGTGCGGATAGTAGACTATTGCTGTGCGGATAGTAAACCATTTGCCGTCCGGAAGCCGTGCGGGTAGTAGACTATGGCCGTGCCGCATAGTAAATCATTACCGTGCAGATAGTAAACCATTGCCGTCCGGATAGTAAACCATTGCCGGTTCACCACTGGCCACCAAGGCTTACCTCTGACAAGAGACTTCGAAATTCAGAGTCTATCGGCTATCGTAACCTCAACTTACCTATTCATTACAATTAAGTCCTAGCTTACCTAAAATTACAAAACTCAAGAGCCCAATTCATTGGCCAATCGGCACCCACCCCACCACCTACGTAATGCCTTGGGCTCCAACTTAATAATAATAACATAAAACTTAAACCCTAAATCTAATAATGAGTATGTGTTACAACGTAGCCTTAACTTACCTATTCATTACATTATGGTCCTAGCTTACCTAAAATTACAAAACTTAAGAGCCCAATTCATTGGCCTTTCGGCACCCACCCCACCACCTACGTAATGCCTTGGGCTCCAACATAATAATAATAATAATGTAAAACTTAATAATTAACCTACCTATCGATACACTTACAGCGTTTTAATTTACATTACAAGATTGTTCCTAGAATTACATTATTGCCCTTAACTACCTATGAAATTAAATTACTTTCAACCTTAGTAATAATAAATTAGAATGTGTAATGAAAATAAAATTACGCTCAAATACTAACATATGTGTTTATGTATGTATTTGTGTGTGTGTGTGTGTGTGTGTGTAATACGCTGATGCGTGTAATGTGGGTGCAAGATAAAATAGAAGAGATAAACTTACGCTGCCTACCTATTCAACTACATTAGTGTTGTATGCTTCCTATCTATCCTACCTACAATTAAAATTAGGCCTATCTAACCTACCTATATAGCTACTTAATGTAATTGTGTGTGTGTGTGTGCGTGTGCGTGTGCGTGTGAGCATTCCTACTTAATGTTAAATTACAGAAAAAAAAGAAAACGTATCCCAGTCAGGCGGGTATTCTTTGCCACTGAATGAACGAACGTAGCCTGACATCTTCCATGATGAACTCCTCTGGAAGCTTCAACCTGAATGAAATGAAAAAATATTATTTATTTAATTAATTTAAATGAAAATAGAGAAACGAGTCGCGGTGAAACTTGCCAGCCGGAAAAGCCGGCTAACTGGCAAAGAAAAGAACCGCAAAAAAACCGTAAAACGTACCCCAGCCAGACGTGCATTCTTTGCAACTGAATGAACGAACGTAGCGTGACATCACAACCATTCTGATCTTCCACGATGAACTCCTCTGGAAGCTTCAACCTGGATGAATGAACCTGAATGAACCTAAATGAATGGAACAATCTTATTTATTTAATTAATTTAAATGAAAATAGAGAAACGCAAAGGAGCCGACCGGTCGGCAAAGAAAAGAACAGAAAAGAAACTCTATATAACTCTATATAACTCTATATAACTCTATATAACTCTATATAACTCTATATAACTCTATATAACTCTATATAACTCTATATAACTCTATATAACTCTATATAACTCTATATAACTCTATATAACTCTATATAACTCTATATAACTCTATATAACTCTATATAACTCTAATAACTCTAAA
>NW_008705254.1:2639350-2698899 GCF_000326865.2 Helobdella robusta
ATATATATATATATATATATATATATATATATATATATATATATATATATATATATATATATATATATTCGAGAGAATTCAAAATAATTTGAAACTAAACCATAACACAATTGTACAATTTGAATGTGTAAATACAACATTATAACATTAGTTATATATTTATTTATTTAGTTTTGCTTGCGTACGATATTTGGTCAAATTTATTTGATAGGAATTGAATAAAACCTTTATACAGGCTGATTAACTACCATCCACTGAAATAACTACTGTTAACCTGACGTCATTTCCCCCAACGATTTCGCAACGATATACCCATCCTATTTTATAAATTTTATTTGATGTTTTTTAATTAGTCAGGTCACAATCATCATCATCGATATCGCAATGAAATCAAATTGAGAATTTTTTAAATTTTTAGAAAAAGTATCTTTATTAATTTTGTTCAATAAGATAATGTTTGATACATATAACTAGAATAAATATAACGGCCTTCGCTCACTTTCAACGGTCAAACATGGAGCTTACTTCTGGAGGGAAGATGGAGGGTGATTTTTTTTATCGTTCGAGTCAAAAGTTACGATAGTATATTTACTAATTACGGAATATTGCTTTTATTTAAAATGTTAAAATTTCATTTTTTTAAATTGTTATTCAATATGGTAATTAATTACTTTTATTTGGTATAAATTTAAACCATATAATTAGAATAGATAGAACCATACCTTTGTCTTCTATGGTTCTTTTCTTTAATTTTAAATTTTATTAACAAGCTGTTGTCTATGTATTCAACGCTCATGGCGATATAATGGCGACAACAGTCAGGAGGATTCGACACGCCGATCGAAAAAAGTGATCATCATTTTTCATCCTTTTTCCTATAGCTTATAAACAAAAATAGATTTTTGGTTGAATTTTTGGAACTTAACGGATGAAACGTTCATTTTAATTTTTTAAATTTCCATATTATATTTTATTTTTATAATATTTATTTAATAACAATTTTATTATAAAATAAATATGATTTGACTTATTTTGCAATTTTATGCTTATCAGGTTAATATAATTTGCAAAATAAAAACTTCAGTTAAATGTTTCTAGCTCTTATTTTATTTTTATTCATTATTTATTATGCAAGAAACCAATTTTTATTTTATACTTTGTATCACTAATAAAATTTATTGACTATTATTTAATAAATAATTATAGAATAGAGATAAACTATAGCAGTACACTTTCTGAAGTGGTTAAAACGTCAAATGATAAATAGTCAAATACTATTAAATTTTAAATATGAATATGAGCTATAAAATAAATAAAGTATAAATTCATTATAATTGTTAGTAACTTCAGAAAATTATTAAAAATTAAATAAAATCTACTTTCATTTTTATCTAACAAGGCAGTTTTCTTAACAAATTTTTTTTTCTGTGGGAAATGGAATTGGAAATGGAAATATTTTGGTACTGGTAGTTATATAATGAATGTGCTATCTAATAATTGGACAGTTTTGTAGTTAATCTGCAATTATATAAAATTAAATTAAATTGTTTATGCCTGCTGATGCTTTGTGATGGTTGATTTTATTCTTTAACATTGATTTTGAAAGTATTATGTGGGTGACTGAGTCAGAAGTATATATGATGGCCTTGTTAATGTTTTTTTTAGAAATAAATCAAACCACAATGTCAAACTTAATCAGGAAATTTTTATATTAATTTTTTTATTCCTTTATCTTGTTTTTTTTCTTTTATTTGTTTATTTATATTTATTCAGGAAGCAGAATGATGATGGTGACCATGAATTGAAATCAAAGAAAGGTGTTGCAGATGTGGATCCGTGCTGGAGTCCTTCATTGCACACTGCATTCAAAGTTCTCCTGTCTGCTCGACTCAGTTCAGCCATTTGGAGCAACATCTCTGATTGCGATGAGACCTACAATTATTGGGAACCTGTAATTCTATCATACTCATTTTCAGATGTTTTCAATAAAAAAAATGTTCATTCTCCATCTATTAAATGTTAAACATTTTTTATTTTTTGAGTTAGTTAGTGGAAGAATAAATAATTATTATTATCAGTTATGTTAAACAATATTTTATTTATTTAGAGTTTGTTTTTGTAATGAATTAGCTTCTGCATAGTCAGGCAAATTTTGTTGAATACAGCATAATATTCCAATATCATACCAGACCCACTTTTTACTGCACAATTACGGATTTCAAACGTGGGAATACTCTCCTGCCTATGCAATCAGATCATATGCTTATCTCTGGCTCTATGCTTGGCCTCTTAAACTAATTGAACATTTTTTAAAATATGACAAGGTGTGTGGATGCTATGTGTATATTTTTTATTTAACTCATTTTTTCTAATTATATACTTAATCAATTATGTATGTATATAACTTATAGTGATTCGTGTACCTTCAATATATGTGTGCGTGGGCATTTATTGTCAGGTAGTGCAGTTCATTGTCTTGAGGTGTTTCCTGGCAATCGTTTGTGTCATCTGTGAAACTTTCTTCTACAAGTGATAATTATATTTTCCGTTGTTGAAACATTTTTAAATGAAGCTTATATAAATAGTACACAACATACTGTTGTAATCGCTGGAATGGTGGAATTACACTATATAATTAATAATTGTTATCTTGTTATATTTGTTATCTTCGCTATTTGTCATTGATTGTAAACCATAGAATCTTTTCATACTGTAAAAGATTGTAAAAATCTACTGTAGAGGCCATATAAGGGGCAGTGAGTAGTGACATCAACAGCGAGGTTTGAAACGAAGTCGTGATTGTGATTTACGTAGTTACTTGAATTAGTTTAGTGCTTCTATTTCTGTTGGCATTCAAATAAACGTTCAACTAAGTTTGCGTTTGAAGCAGTTGTGTTCATCTATCAAAAATCTTGAACCTACGGAATAATGAACACTTGACGATCGTTGGAAGCTACAACACTGGTGTTAGAAATATAGAACTTTTTGAAGTTATAACATTGGTATTGGTAGTAACGAGCGTTTAAAGTGCATGGCTTTATTCTTAAATTTTTTTGAATGCATACTAAATTGCAACATACATGACAGTATTTTAAGTGTTAAATATGTTGAATTTTCAAATTATTTTCAAATTTATCATACATATTATTTGCTTGTTGGATGGTAAAGTCTAATTTTTTTTACAACTAAAGCAAAAGTTTTTTTCACATTTTAAAACTCACAAAACAGATCCATCCAGTATAAATATGGCAACAACATAAGCAGATTATGCCTCCTGGTAATGATGTTTAGCCCAGGAATGTTCATATCATCAACTGCTTTCCTGCCTAGCTCGTTCACCATGTACACGACCATGTTGTCGTGGTCTTGTTGGTGGTGCTTCCATTCATATGCACTCTCCATATTCTTCGTTGCTTTTGGCTCTCTGCTAGGCTGGCCTTTTGCAGTTGCATTGGGGTTAAGTTAATTATTATTTGTTTGAATTTTTTTTGTTAAAGATAGTACTTATTGATGTTGAATACTGTGAAAATACTTCGAGAAGAAAATTGTTATTGAACGTTTGGAAAGCTTTTACTATAGTTTTTTAAAATAGTCTTTTTCAAAAAGAGGTTTAATGATTTATAAATATTTAAAATTATTTACATATGCAACAGAACTAACGTTAAAAACATTTCAGTGTGCCAATTGCGTTTGATATGGTATTTCTTCAGAGAAAAGTTTTGAAATTTGTCTTTTGGTCCATAGTAGCTTTGATTCTTTGTCTGGTGGGTTATTTGTATTTAAAAAATTGTTTTTTATTTACTGTTTTCTTCGTTTGAATAATGATTTTTAAAATTTTATTTAAACTTTTATTTTGTTGAAATAATTTCTTGAATTGTTAAGTTTTTTTAAGATTAAAAAACTATAATCATTAAAGACTCCTTTGATCCTAATTGATTCATATTACTATGGCAAGTTGGTTGTGGCTCCATTCAACATAATTCTGTACAATGTATTCAGTGAACATGGCCCTGATCTGTATGGTAAATTTTTTTATTATATTTTAAAATTATTTGCTGTATTTGTTTTTATTTCTTAGTTGCATTGGTGGATTTGTTATGTTAAGTTGAAATTTGTTAACATCTTTTTAATAATTATCGATTATCATCATTGAAGGGTGGATTTAATTTTCATTTCATTTGTATTTTGTGCTAATTTTAATCTGGTGAAATAAAATGAATAAATATCTTATCATTTCGAGAGCGAAAAATATAAGTTTTTGAAAATATTAATGTAACCGCTTTTAATTCTCTTTGCTGTTTTATCATGAATGTTTGTTTATTTATGACTTTTTAAAAAATATGCAACTTATCGTTTGGAAACTACATTTAATTATGAACCTTACTCGTGTGCAGATGGATAAATTAAAAAATTATTGGCCGTTTTTCGTGCATTCATCATATGATCAGTCTCTAAAATTTTAGGTTCCTGTAAAAAGTCTCATTTCTGACACTTTGACCACAAATGTAAGCTGAAAGATGTGATTAGATTATTTGAGACCAAAAAGAATATGAATCAAGCAAGTTGAGTTTGAAGATAAGTGAACGAGTTAGATTATTATGTTCCAAAGCGAATAACTTTTTAATCAACAAACATGCCATTGAGTTGAAGGTAATCACGATGAAGATCATAAGTTGTTATATTTGTTCATTAATTAATTCATTGATCAATAAATTAATTAATTCATCAATAATTCTGAACCTAATGAATCAATTCAACGCATAGGTGTTGAGCCCTGGACTTTCTACTTTTTCAATTCCTTCTTAAATTTCAACTTTGCATTTCCTCTGGCCTTAATTTCTCTGCCTATTTTGGTTGGTGAACTTTTTTATTTAATAACTTTAAAAAATTATCAAGCTTTTAATTTGTTGACATTTTTTCAGTTAATTGACTCTTTAGTTAAAGGAAAATACAACTTCCTAAAAGGTTTGATCCATTTTTTATTTTTATTCTACGGCATTTGATTCATATATATTATATTTCAATTAATATCAAATTTTTCAAACCATCTTTTCTAAGGTGACAGTACATCAATACTAGGCATGTACATCTGGATTGCTGTCTTTTTCACCAGACCTCATAAAGTTATTAGTTGTGATTGACTTGATGAAATTGTTTTAGAATTAAAAATTACTAACAGTTTATTAATGCTCTGCTGTGAATTATAAGCGCTTTTTAAAGTGTGAATATGGATGAAACATTTTTATTCGTTTGAGTCACGTTTGGCTATTAATTAAAAGTTGTTCATAGTATTGAATGAAAATTAAAAATATTTCAATAGGAAGAACGATTTCTTTTTCCAATGTATCCTTTGATATGTCTGTGTGCTGCTATTACAATTGACTACATTCAGGTCAGTGCTTCTTTTAATACAATATTAAGTTGCTTACTGTTATTATTTTTGTAAAACATTGGACTTTTTATTACGAACGTACAGAGATTTGTACATTATTTGATTGCAACAACGAAGACTGCCACCGCCCATCTTCGACATCACACGTCATCTACAAATATTTTGACTGCGATATTTTCTGCATTTTTTGTAGCTTTCGCGCTTTCAAGAATATTTTCCCTTCACAATGGTTTGCAGTTGGCTTTCAGATTCTTCTTTTTGTCGTTATTTTATTAATAATTTTGTTTTTTAACAAAGGTTATCATGCTCCTCTGAAAATTTATTCAAATTTGAACAAGTTGTTACTGGAAAATAAATTTACATGGATTAGCAAGCATGGTGACAAAAAAACAAGCAATCAAAATATACTCAATATTTGTGTTGGCAAGGAATGGTACCGATTTCCCAGTCACTTTTTTCTTCCTAACAAGTATTGAATTCTAACATTCAAACTCGTTTTCAGTCTCTTACTCAGTTTAATTATTGCAAGAGTTAACTTTTCTTTCATTATTTTTCTGATGTAATATTTCAAAAGTTGCTTTTGGGTGTGCAAAATGGTTCACAATCTATATTTGTCTTCTCTAGTATATTTTTTGAACACAAACATGTCGAATGGTCTTATTTGTACTGTGATATATAGTTTGGTTATAATTCGCTTGAACGTTATCAATATAATAATTTGATTTATTTAAATTTTAAGCTCTCGTTTGAAATTTTTAAAATCGGAATTCAAGGGACAATTACCTAACGAATATTCAACAGACGCGAATGCAACAATGATTATCCCTACTAACATGAACGATATGAATTTAGAAGAAGTCGATAGATATGTTAGATTTTGTTATATTCTCCCATACAGTTTCATTTTGATTTTCGAATAAACGAGGTTTTTTCTATTTGCAGGTGCAGTTATCAGCATGTCATTTCTTAATTGATGTAGACAATAATAAAAATACCAAGTTAGAACCCAATTACGCAAAAGCTACTGACAGATGGAAAATAATATTCAGCGAATCGTTCCTGGATTCTGCAAAGTTGGAAAATTTTCTATGATTTATAGTATTTTGTATATTTCCCAAGATTCATCATTCTGACTTAAGATGATTACGCTGTATTATTTTTCAGATCAGACGCATTATTCAGGGCATTTTACATTCCCTTCATCTCCGGTCGACGTGTGACGTACAATAATTACGTTGCTCTTATGTCAACTATGCTTAGGAGATTATAAATTTGTGTTTAATTTTAAAAAGTTCATTAATATTTCGCGTACACGAATGTAGCATGTTGTTAATTTATAATTGTAGTATCATTAAAATACGTTTGTTTCAAAGTATCTGTCATGAAAATTCGGACGTGTCGTGTTCTTCCCACGATGAATATCACCAAAACAAATGCGTCGACACCGGCACTCCTGTTCGGAACGATCAAGCGGCATACAGATTCTAGGAATGATCTAGATATATTTGACTATTGGCATTTAGGGTGTACATCATAGGTATAACATAACCGAAGTTAAACGCAGAATATGTTATAGTTCAACTCATTTGTGATGTACGTCGAATTAATTGTATATGTCTACATATCATTTGTATAGTGTCCTGCATATGTATATCATACGCTATTTAACTGAATTCAACAGGCTCCATTTATTTAATCAAGCGCCAAACGATCATCACATGCACAAGTGATGATCAGTTCACTTTTAAAATTTACAACTTAGAGAGTAATTGACTGTCGAAAAAAATCGAAAGTGCTTACAAAAGCCTTGATTTTCACAAAAATACTTTCTAAAATCAGCAAGGTAAGTTTTTTTGTAAATAATGAAACTGAACTTTTTTAAACTACCCACAATTATTAATTACTATTATAAATAAAAATATCTAATTACATTCTTGTTAATAAAATATAAATTATTATAATTAATAATAAATATTAATATTATTTTTATATTTTTACTAACAAATGAAGTATTTGTTTTTACTTTTTATGCATAATTTAGGTTAAATGGAAAAGCCTATGATGAAACACACCCAAGAGCTCCTAGACTCTGGTGCCACAGGAGTTTTAATTGCTGATCCTCATGGTCTGTGCATACTTGCTAAGGGCTGTGCTAAAAGTAATTCAGCTGGCGTCATAACTTCTCTGTTTCAGGAAAGCAATTCCACAACTATGTCTTCTCATAAGACTCCAGTAGTAGTATTCGAAACAGATGCCACCAAAATTCTAATACAAACAGTAGAAAACAGTGATAAAGTGCCCATCACAACAGCCATTTACCGAAACAACTCATAGTTCTCTGACTTTTAAACTTATGATTTTCTGTTTATTTTTAATGCAACAACACAAATACACAGATTTTCATTGCACATACACTTTCTAAAATACAATAAAAAAAACTGATGAAATAATTTTTTAAATGTTGATTTTTACTAGTTTAGTTTTTACTTAAACATATTCCCATTTTTAACAATTCATTTCCAAAACATGAGTATTCTTTATTCAAAAGAATCCTGAGAGCTGCCTGTCTAACCTATAAATAATTTTCAAATTTAAATTAATGTTTGCATTTAGAAAACAAATTTGGTCACTTTACATTTTTACAGCATTCTTTAAACAGAAACAAAAGTTTTTGTTAAACAAGTGCAAAAAGTTGGAAAAGATTTATTTCTTATCAATAATATAAATGCAATGTAAAAATGGGAAGCTAGTTGAAAAAGAAAAGCTTAGAAAAATATAATTTAAGCAGATAAAATTCTGGTTTAGTTTGGGTGCATGATTTAGAAAACTGAAAATTGTAGAGAGAATATGGCAAACTTGACTTACCATGACTGCAGATGCATTAGTTTAATTTAATAGCACATGTTCAGACAAAAAAAGGTCACAACAACATGCAACAATTTACAAATTGTATTACCATCAAATTGGCTTTCCAAGCATAAGGCCCATTTTTCCTTGACTCTATCTCTGCCCTGTGTTTTGGTGCAGCTACATTTTTGTCAATTTTTGCGATGGTCTTATGTAATTGAAAGCTTTCCAATCTTAAAATTTGTAATGAAACAATATTTCAACTGAACTAATAAAAATTGGCTTATTAAACTTACACTCTTTGTTGTAATGTATCAAAATCTATGTGAGATCTGGAAGTAGATTCAGGTTGTCTATTTCTTTCCATCTGCAAAATTTAAATCAACACTTCACCTTCTCCAATTTTTCCAAAACCCTAAATATAATAGCTAAGGTTTCTATTTAAAAATGTATTAAACTCAATTTTCAATTATTTATTGTTAATCTTAATTTAATGTTATTTAAAGACGAGTTCAAAAAGATGTCACAAGTAAATTTAGGTAGGTGCCGGCGTAAACGTCAAACCAACTCAGCATGATAGTTTGGTTACGCAAAGCTGAACCGAAAGTAATAGTAAAAAAATAAATGAACTTAATTGTATCTTTTCATCCATTTTTCTTCTGAAATAATAGTAGGAATCAGGCATTGGCTTCGCCTCATATCTGTAAGACGTGGTCATCAAGCGGTTAAACATTTTTTTGCTGAGTGTCTGTATGTATATTGTATACTCACGCCGTTACGGTTGAATAAATAATATTAAATAGTAGAATAAAAATATTAAATATCTCAAAATGTCTAAACTTTAGACTCTAAAGTCGTGACAATTTGTGGCTAGCGTCTGTGTAAATGACAGAAAGCGTTTTATCTTTATTCAAACAGCCTTTATCCGGTAAAGGCGCAAAGACTAAGCAAATACTCAAAAATTATTTTAATTTAGTAAATTTTTGTGACCATTTATAATTTTAAATGGAATTGGTTAATTTAATTACAAAAAATAAATTAAGAAACTGAACACAAAGCGAGCAACTAGGAACAGTTGGCTGGAGATTTGATTTTTGAGCATGGAAAATTCTCGATTTTTCTATGCCTGATAATTTTCGAGATCAACTCAGTATTTCTACATCCCCTAAAAAAGTTATGCATGAAATTTTGAAATATTTAAAAGTTAATGCAAAATTTTTTTTAAAATATTTAATATATATAATAAATATTTTTTCATAAGTCTATTGTAATTATTAATACACGATTTTATCTTATTAAACTGAATTACAAATTGTAAATTTTAACAAATCGAATGCAAAATGCAATTTAGTCTGGTTGGCCCATCTTACCGTTGTGTGTGGTGTGCGTTTTCTTTTACTTTTACACTCACTCGTCCCTCGGGCAGTTTCTCTCTAGTCGGGCTTAGTGGCTGGTCGTTTGGAGTTCACTGGCAGCCATGGAAGAACTACTTACATGTTACAATAAAGGTTGCGGCATGAAATTTAAAGCTTCAGAAAATAAAGAAGGTATTTTTTGTGGCCATCAGTTGTTATATCACTTCACAGATCAGAATCAATCAGATTAGATAAGGATTAGCCAATTATTATCACACACACATCACATCACTGTCACCACACATCAGCATTACTATCACATCAGACCACATCACGACTTGAATATTTTAATTAATTAGTTAAGTAAGTAAAGCAGTTAGTTATGAATAGAAATTATAAAGGGAAAAAATTAATTATAGAACAACTATTTCAATATGAATGAAAAATATTTTTACAATATAAAACATAATTAACATTTTATCATTTTAATCCACTGTTGTCTTATTTGCTAAGAAGCATCATTATAAATATATTTTTTTCAATTCTCTTTTCTTGAAGATTCGTGCCGTTTCCATCCTGGTGGCCCAATATTTCATGATGCTCTGAAAGGTTGGTCATGTTGCAAAAAGAGGAGCACTGACTTTACAGAGTTTCTCAATATACCTGGTTGTACAACTGGTTTCCACAGCAATGTCAAACCTATAGTTGAATCAGCACCTACAATAAAAGAAATGGTGCCTGAGGTGGTTGTTTTTTTTTTGATGATGTATTTTTTTATTAAAATTATCCTTCAATTAATAATTATAATAGGTCACTGAAGACTTCAAGCAAGTTACAATAAAGCCTTTGCAACCGGTAGAAAGACCATCTTCTGATGAACAGCTTGTCACATTGCAGATTAATGTTGCTGATGCAGTGAGGGAAACTCTGAAAAAAGAACTCAGCAAACTGGAGTTGAAGGATAAAGGAGATGAAGCAGGTTTTGTTTTCCATTTGTTTTTTTATTCAATTATTACTTCTTCACTCGTATCTATTTGTCTACTGTTGTTACTCCTTCCAATCATTTTAAAAACCTGCCACATTACTGATTGCATAGTGAGATGAGATGTCTTATTTTCTTACCATCTTGTTTAAAATTAATAAACTTGTATTGACATATCATAAGAGAAAATGATTTCCTGATATCAATTTGTCACCTAACTTTTTGTTGTGGTAATCTCATTAATCTCTGGTCAACATGAAAAACTATATAAACTTTGATTTCAATAACATCTTATTATTACACGGGTTACATTAATCAAGGATGATGAAATAGATATTTATTCAACAGAAAGTACAGGTATTCCAAAGGGAACCTCTTGCAAGAATAATGGATGCACAACGGTAACAGCTTATTCAATTGACTATTTTTATTGCTTTATGAAAAAGTAACTTAGTAGATGTTTCTCTTATCAGACGTATGAAGATGAGTCAAGTGATTATGGAATATGTGTGTACCATACAGGCGTTCCTGTGTTCCATGAAGGGTAAGCTGATTAACATTGTAAAAACACGTACCATCATTCAGGTTTAGTTATTTTTATTGTAATTCATTATTGTAGCATGAAGTATTGGTCATGTTGTCAAATCAAGACCACAGATTTCAATTCATTTCTCAATCAGTCTGGTTGTGCCACTGGCCAACACCTGTGGATAAAAAAGGTTGCAAGCTCACATTCTTAAGACAAAACATTCGATTTACACATTTTGTTATGAATAACAAAATGAACTTGTTCATTTCATTCAATATAAGGACGAAGAAAAGAAGGTGGCTTGTCGGCTTGATTGGCACCAAACGCCATCTCATGTTACAATAACAATTTTCTCAAAACTGACATCACCAGAGAAGACAAAAGTGGAAGTAAATGGTGTTCGGTGTTGCATTCACATTGTGTTTGATGTAGGAAGAAGTGTCTTTGATAAAGATATTCTACTGAAAGGGGTGAGTTCACAACATACAATTTCATATATACCATGCACCCTGCCGTTCATGAATTGTTTTGTTTCGTGAATTTCGTTTGAAAAATAAAACCATGTTTTGTTTTTCAGATTATTGATCCAAGCAAGAGTAGTGTCAAAATATTAGCCTCAAAAGTTGAAATCAACCTGAAGAAGCAAGAACCAGGCAGTTGGGCTGGTTTGGAACTATAATTGAATTGTGCATGATCGAATAAGCATACGCACGTTTTGAGTACTTATAATTATATGGTAGAATTTAATTACTGAAATAATTGTGCTTGTTAAAAAGTAGTTTTATCAACATTAAAATCCCGTCAACACATATAATCTGTGTATGGCATATTTGAAACACGTTTAGGATAATTTTTTAACAATCTGTGTAAATAAAATTTATGTTGTCAGTTGATAGTTTATAATAATCCTTGTCTTCTAAGATCGTCGAATGTTTTTTTCGTAACGACGTTGCCGCTGGAATCTTCAAACTCTTCCTGTATAAATGAATTCAACAGTTCATAAGTTTTAAATAATTATCACCAGTTTAAAAAAAATTCAATCTAATCCAATTCAATTACAAGTTGTTAACCTCGGTTTCTGGTCTCCATCTTTCTACATCCTTTGATGCTTTCAGCTTCTGCCATACTAGGAAACAAAAAATCGTTATCTCAAACAATTAGTTTTTACACTGAATTTTAATTTGTTTTAAAACTAACATAAGCATAACACTAAAACTATTTAAAATGGTATAACTTAATTCAAGCTTGCAAGTTTGGGGTTTACTGGTTTGCCAACTTTTTAATTTTCTTGATAAAAAAAACTAGTCTTAATTCTTTAATGTTCTTAAAAGGGTGAAAGAAAACTACATAAAACAATTAAAGTGTGATAACAATGAAGTATGAATGAAAATTTGTTAGCAGGTTAATTTTTACAAAGTTGTAGGTATGCCTATTAAAATGTTTTCAGAATTGTAAAAAATTCCAATTTCATCTTTTTGTGGAAATTATTTTTCTATAGACGTTAAATTTTTGAGGAAACCAAATTTTTAGAAGTGAAATTTTTTATTAAAATTTCCAAAATTGGGAGACGTTTGAAAAGGGTTATGTCAATTCCGTCTATAACTTTCGTAATGCCTCTGTAAATACGTGAACTAGATGCAGGCAGATAATCTGCAGTTTTTGTGTAACTATCTTATAAATAAAGTTTAAAAAAATGAAGTGTACAAACATGCTATGGCGTCTTCGATCAGTGTGACATTTGCAAAATGTGCTGTGTTCGGTACACCAAGGCACCTCATTCCATGTGCATGCCTCCATTCCTAAGTTTATGGGACAAAATGTCGATCAAATTAGAAACTGGTGCTTTTAAGAAAATGATATCTAGCACAAAAACTGAATACTTACAGCAAAATGTCTTTGAAAGACCTTTGGACCTCTGTAAGTGTAGTTTCCACATATTTCACAGGTATAACTGATGTTGAGACCATGCAGCTTGTATAACCAATATGGAATTGGCTTTCCATCCCAACCAAGAGGCAAATTTTTGGGATTGTAAGGAATATCATTACTATCATCATCAGAGTCATTGTTGTCTGACATTTGTTCATCGTCTGATTCTTCTCTCTCATTTACTGTTCGTGCCTGTTTACGTTGAATGTTTTCTCTGGTGGCAGCTCTTTGCTCACTCAACAGTTCACTGTAGTGGTATATTTGGGCTTCCATATATGCTATTTCCTTGTGGATCTCTGACTCTCTGTGTAAATGCAGGAAAATCGTCATACATCAAATTTTTATCACTATAATTTTTGAAACAAAAAAATAGAAATAGTCAATAGATCTCAAATAACTGAAATATGGTAGCATTTTGTAGAAAAATAATTATTAAAAAATCTGTATTTCATGAATGATTACTTTGTCTTTACAGCTTTGCCAGGTTTGGCTTTAGCGAGAAAAGAAGCATCCAGTTCTGAAAGTTCTTTTCCTTTGCTGGCAAACAACCTCTGAGCTCTTTCCTCTAATGTTCTATGCAATAAAAACAAAAAATTGTAATATTTCATTTTATAAGTTAAAAAAATTCACCAACAAAAAATAAAATCAGCGGGGATGATAATAAAAAAAATCAAGCAAGTCATCATATAAGCACATACCCTCCACACTTCAATCCAAGTGCCATCAACGCCGACTTCAACCGATCCAGACCCAATGAAGCAAGTTCCTACAACATGGAACAGTTTTAAATAATGAAATAACCATGGAGGACTGTATGTAGACCTCATATGCAATTTAATTAATTAATATAACAATTACATACAAATCCAAATATAGCAAATAATTTTGAACAAAGGAGAGAAATAATGGAATATTTGAAAATTTTTTTAATATTAATCAAAGTAATAAAATTTTACAATAGAAATAATAATGGCATTCAACCTCCCAGGATGAAAAAGCAGAGAGATCGAGATGAGCTCCTGAGTGTGTCAAAGCACCTGATGTCTCTTTCTTCAAATTGAAAAATGCATTAAAGATTTATTATTGATTAATAATATTTATTGATAACATAAAATTCATAGCATAATAAAATCAGTGTAATAAAATTAAAATGATAAAATAAGATATCACGTACAGGCCAACCGGGAAATGCACCCTCCGCCCATTTCTTATCGAACTCCTCTATCACTATGCTCAATTCCTATTTACCACGAAAATGTGTAAATGAAATGTGTTATTTTTATTAAACTAATCAAAGTCATCTATTGTAATGAGAGGAAATTATTAATTATAAGATAATAAAAAATTATTAATACAATTGAAAATTTGCATTAAAATAAAGTAATAATCAAACTGATGAAAATAATGTTGAAAATTACAGACTTCGTTGAAATCGAGCATCGGCTTAACACGAGACAGATAAGACTCCAGATATGTTAGCAGTGTCATCAAGTAGCTGGAATTAAATCATGAATTAAAAGTATTAATAAATTTCATTTAATTTCTTATTTACAAAAAACACTCACTCCTTGTAAGCAGCATTCTTCCTTTCTCTTGGAATGTCAAAGAAGTGATCGTAGACATTAAGGTATGTCAAATAATCAACACGCTGTAAAGTCAGTTTAAAGAATGTTTGTACACAAGAGTTAAAATTCACAAATATTTTATAAAATAGGACTTTTTAAAAAAATTACCTTCAGTAAGAATGAATCCAAAATAATGATGAACAAAATGAAAGCCCCCAAAAAAAGAAGTCTAACCTCAACTCCTTTCAAGTTGATGTACTTATTGTAGCACTCATGCATGTCCAGGTACTTGCCATAACCCTCTTCATCTGTGAACTGAACGAGATCTGCACGAGTGAATTTTTCGTAAATTTTTAAATATGTATCAACAAAAATTGTGAAATGTACTTTCAACCAGAAAACCAATCCATTAATAATAGGTCATATAAAAATTGTATAAAAATTTCATCAAGAATTTAAAAGTGTACAAAACCACTAAAACCATTTAAAGACAATTGCAAAGTTATGTAAATTAGATTACTAGCTGCAAAACAGCAAAAACAATGCAATACCATTCTCACATCATGGCGTATAACATGGTAAACATTAACTACTCAAGATAAGATGTGCAATAAAGTTCATAACACAAATGTACTACACAGAAACATATAGAGAACGTCATATGGATGGATACCTTGCATTTCATCAGATGGATTTTCTCTAATTTTGGCCAATTCATCAAACTCAATGGACATTGGCACACAGATCTGATTCAAATTGAGAGTGAAAGTAATCATGATGTCATTAAATTATAATGGATAGTAAATATTATTTAAAAAGTAATTTAATATCAATTAATTAATTAATTAATTAATATGAAATTATGTATATTAGAATTAAGTTAATCATCATAAATGAGACTTGAACAATTAAGAAAAAAATCAGATAAACAATGTAATGAGAATTCGAATAAGGTTTTGAATTTAAATGAACTTTTCATATCAAAAAATAAAAAAGCAAGATGATGGAAGAATATTTTCAAAAAAAAAAAAAAAGAAGGAATATCAACACAGAATAATTAATTCAGAGAAAACTAAAAAAAGATTATTCATAAATGAAGGTTATTTAATGGACATGAAAAGCTCTAAAATCACTAGAAGAATTATTGTTTTATATTGTTTAACAGAAATGATGATGAAAATATTAATGAATGATTTTCTACAATGACGACAGCGAAAAATAAATCTAAGGATTCATGAAGATAAGATATAGGTAAAACAGATGAAAAATAATACTTCATTTGGGTGTTTCCTGTGAAAATCCTTAATGGATTTTAATCTGTTGTAGAACTCAGTGAACTCATTTGGACCGGACAGAGCTGCAATTTCTTCTTTGCGTAGTCTAAATATTTAACAAAAAAATTGACAATACTTACTTGATTTACAACAAACTATTGAACAACAAAAGAATAAAAATGGCACAAACCCGTCCTTATCTTCGTACAGATCCTTCAGTTCTTGGACATTTTCTAATGATCTCTATGGATAATAAATAATATGAATAAATATGAATATGAATAAATATAATCACTTGAAGTTAAATTTACAGACTGGTTACCAGTAAATAGGAAAGTATTAAAAAAGAAAATTTAATGTTTTAATTTAAAAAATAATAATAGTCACCTCTAGAAGAACTTTTTGTCTGTAATCAGAATTTATCTGGTCTCTCAACTGTTGGAAAAAAATTTAAATCATCATTTCAAATCAGTTGATAATCGTTATAAAAAAAAAAACAAACAAAACATAATTTTTGAATTAATAAATATTTTGATTTGTCACTAAAAGTTTATATAACAAAATATGAAGACAATTATTTAATTGAAGTATGAAATCAAAAAAATTTTTCTCATTTTTCCAACACACTGATGTTACAAACAATTTTGTAGCTTATTTGATCGTTAATGCAAATAACATGTAACAATATTGATATATATAGTAAATATAATGAAACACTCATGTCTTCTAAAAGTGCTCTAAAAGTGTCTTCTCAGCAATCAGCTTTCTTCTAGCTAACAAACTCAAACTTAGAAAATCAATTACAAGCTTGAATTAATTAAGAAAACTACATACTATCATACAACATTAATGAAAATTAAAATAAAAACATAGCTTACTTCATTTTAATTATTTAATAAATATAAAAAAATTAATTAAAAATTTAAAAATAAAATATGGGTTTACTGATTTCTTTTGGAACATGGCTTCTTTCATCATGGCATCTACTAATCTCTCCCTTTCCTCGTGGCATCTTCTCTGTAACTCTAAAATGCTGCTATCGGCCATTTGGGTGGTCTGACAAAACTTCAATTCCCGGAAGAAAATTAGAACAATAAACACGAGCTACGACCGAGAGTCCAACCGCGTACGTAAACAAATAAATAACGAAATTAGGGGTAAATAATAGACAAATGTGCATAGACAAGTAAATATTTACATAGAACTTTATAATTTTTAATTAGTCGTTGCATTATTATACATACTTAGAGATTTGATCATGGATATATATATATATCGATAGATATGACATCCAATAAATAAATAAATTTTTAATATTAAAAAAAATTTTAAATATTTCAGTTTAAAAAATTTAACAGCGATGTTTGGTTGGAAGTCGTAATATGATTTATTTAGTTACTTGGATTAGTTTGATGTTTCTATTACTGTTGGTATTCAAATAAACGTTCAATTAAGTTTGCGTTTGAAGCAGTTGTGTTCATCTATCGGAAATCTTGAACCTACGGAATAACGATAACTCGACGATCGTTGGAAGCTACAACACTAGTGTCAGAAATAAAATTATAACATTGATGTTGGTAGCAATGAGCGTTTAAAGTTTACAACATTATAGTATAAACAGAAACATAATGACTCAACCATATACTTAGAATAACAGACTGTTTAGAAAATCAAAACTGAGCAGTACAAAACTTTTTTTTGTTTTTGAGTTCATTGTTGCAAATTATAAAAATTAGCAAAGCTTCCATTCTTTTGCCCACTCAACATTTGTTAATAATTTCTTACATTTAACAATTTTTAGTGAATTATTCAATCAATAAAATAATTAAGAACAGGGTAATAACTATTTTAAACGGTTAATTTTTAAATATGTTTTAGTGATGCTAATAGATTATTATCTGGCTTTAATAATAAAAAAGTCAAATATTTTGTTTTTTCAGATGAATCAGTACCTCTACCAATGAATGCATCCATTTTAGAATCGTACAGCAAACTGACTTTCATTTCTCCATTAGGACCTGCCATTTTAAACTCCTGATCTAATTCAAGATTCTCTTTCGTCTTCAAGTTTGATCCGAGACTTTTCGGCAAATCGAACGCGATTTTTGAGTTTGGAAACCTGAGAATTAAGTTGCGTGCGTGAAGACTACACTTTCCAAGGACGGGGATAGATAGGGGAGACATGGGAAGAGCGAGGTACATCACTGCCACTCCTTCGTACATCTGATTGGAAGGCATTTCATGTGTCGTCGTAGCGTCTTTGCTTGTCATCACTCGACTGCAGACTAACTACTGATTGAATTTTTTGCAAAAGTTGAGCTCGATGTTATTTAAGTTGTTTTTAAAAATTTAGTTTACCGCATATACTCTGTTACATTTCAAAATATCAGTTCGATTTTTAAATTTTGTTTAATTAAATAGGAACTAAAAAGTTACCATATAATAAATTAAATTTTAAATTTGATCGAAATATTTAAGTCGTAAACAAATTTTAAAACTTACTAGCTCCAATGTCGAGAATTTTAATCCAGATAATTTAATTTATGAAATGTTTTACACTTTAAAACATGAATATCTCCAAGAGAAAATAAAGAAACGGATATATTTATTGCTATTCTGTGGAGAGTTTATATACAATTTTCAAAAGTAGATTTTAGTTATATAGTGTTATAGATATATGCCATTCATGTAAACCTGTTCAATATATGAACTGTATATTATTTTTCAGTGCTTAACGATTTTCATAACGGTAGAAAAACAAATTGTTTATGTATAGTTCGTTAATCGTTAACAATTTATGTATGTATCGACGAAATAGAAATTTTTTATTTTTTATTCGTTAATTTATTAGGGTAACCATCATCGTCATACTCGTCCTCGCAGTCAATCCACTTGCAAGCCTTTCAACAAGTATTTCATCTTCATCAACATTTATACATTCATTATCTCAGCTTGCTCGAGTATAACGAATGCAACATACATACTATACCGTCTATGCTCCAATGACTAAGCTCTTTGAATCAAATAAGGTTCAGTTATAAAACGAGGAGTTATAATATGTAGTTGTTGAACGATTTTTCATTTATAATTTATGAGCAAATATTTTTCCAATCAAAAACTAATCTTTTTTGAAGATGTTGATGCTTACACTCTGTTCATTGCTCAGATATGTATTTCTATAAGAAAATCACAAAAAAAAAATTACATCAGATCATCATGCGTTACTAATCTAAATACTTTAAAAACAAATGCACATATGTTGAACCTATAAACTTACATACCAAAAAACTCAGACGCACACACTCACACATGCACAAATACACCAGCAACAGACATTCATTAGCGGAAGCACATTGTACGAGCACACACAATCCATCAACGAACCTTGTCCGATTAACCATTAACATCAACGCTATCAAAGATAAATGTTGAACTCGTAAAACATTTTTTGAGATAAAAATGAACTTCTGGAATCATAAATGTTTAGCTGTTTTTATCATGAGGTCGTATATATACAACATCGTGTATACCCAGGTAATAAAATTATCTTTTCTACAAAAACAAATTAGCACAATAGTTTTTAGATTGCACGACGTTTTAGCTTATCATTTTATGACGTGAAGTCAAGTAAATTTGAACTAAAATTAGTAGACTTTGAGCATCATAAATTTCTATCTAAAACTGTTCAAGGATAGGTTTCCTAAGTATAAGTATATGCTCTAAATTTATTAGAAGTTCTTAAGCTGGGCTAACAACTTTAAAATATATCAGTGTCATATACATATATTTATAATACAAATTATTTGTTATCTATGATTAGTGTTCATTTTGGCAGGTTTCAAACGTTGAATATTCTATTTATTTTATACTGAATAACCGAAATGAAAATTGTGCTATATAAATTAAAATGAGGGTGCGTTCGAAAAATATAATTAGGAAAAGTCTTGCCAACAAACTAGCAATAGCAACGAATGAATATGGCGTAGGGCCATCATCAATCCAACCACGAACATCTTCTTCATTTTCATTTTAAAGTTGCTCTTTAACAGATTTCAAGTTTCCAAGTAAGAATTGTTTTGTTTTTGTATTATATATGTGACATTTTTTGGGGGAACTGATCACCTACCCATATTACTTGAGTATAGAATGCATTGTTAGTCTTTTCTTTTTAAAATAGTTTTTTAGTGTTTAGTAGACTTTAAGTTAGTTTAGTTTTAGTTTTATAAAAGTCTTATCTTAGTTTAGTATTAGTTAGACTCTAAGAGGTTTTTGCATTTTTTAGACTTGCCAGTACAGTACTGTACTAGTTAGAGTTGCATTTAGTTAGTTAGTGTTTACTTGTTTAGTATTTTTTTTATTGTTTTTTTAAGTTCGTTTTTTAATTTAATATTAGAAGATTTTATTTTGACATTAGAAGCCCCTATTAGCTATTAGAATTAGATTAGACTTATTAGAGTTTTTGGTCAACTTGAATTAAAAAAGATATAAAAACAATCTTATAAGAGTAAATTTTAATAAATAAATTAATTAACTAATTATAATGATGATCAGTTAGTTTATTAATTAAAATTAAATAGCATTCAGAAATTACTTTCATAATTGGCAAAACAACTATTTAAAATTATAATATATAATTAATGCTATTAATTTAATAGACTTGAACTTTTTTCATTGTGCTGATTGATCTTACTTCATAGTTGTTTTTTTTTTCATTGATTTGATTTATTGACTGAACAGATTTTCAACAGATCATGTAGATTAAAATTTTTTCTTGAAAACTAATTACTATATTACTGCATGTTATTTACATATACAGTCTATAATATCATTGGAAACAGAAAACAGTAAGCACTGTTGTACAATAAAGGAGGAACTATCTTATCCAGCAAATTTATACTACATAGAAAAGAAAATTTGAAATTTTGTTGAATTGAGTGGCTGCAGGAAATAAAACCTGTACTGGTACTTTATATTAACGTTGTACTGCCACCACGTCATAAATATTTAAAAAGTTAGTAATTTATTCAAGTTGTGTAAAATTTTTCCTATTACTTCTTAGTTAATGGTCTGCTTAATTTATTATGTTATAGCACAAATAGCAGATACATCACTTGAAAATAATGGGCTGCACCACAAGTTCTGAGGAAAAGTTGGCCCTGGAAAGGAGCAAAGTCATTGAGAAGGCCTTAAAAGAAGATGGCTTGCAAGCGGCCAAAGAGATTAAGCTTCTACTTCTTGGTTTGATTTTAAATTCAAATCTGAAACTTTTCTAAATATATTGCCTACATTATCAAGTTACCGCTATTTTCAATAAATGAATTTTTTAGTTTGTGTTACTTTCATAGGTGCTGGGGAATCTGGAAAAAGCACAATTGTGAAACAGATGAGGTTAACATTTGCAATTTGTTCAGTATCCAAGTCATTACTCATCATCATCTCTCTTTCTTGCACTCTTTTTTCTTTCTTCTCTTTCTCTTTCTCTCTTTCTTTTTATTTTCTCTCGTCACACACACACACACACACACACATATATATATATATATATATATATATATATATATATATTTCACGGGAAAGATGCAACATTCATTGTTGCTTGTATCAACAACGAATGTTGCATCTTTCCTGTGAGTTAGAAGCTAAAACAACAACGAACATTTATATATGTGTATATATATATATATATATACAGTGCGGCTCAAAATGATAGGAACGGTGGATTTTTTTAATTTTCTTCAAAACAAATGAGCCATAATAAATAATATTTACATAGTATATTTCTATTAACATTTAAAACACAATAATGTAAACAAATTTGTTTAAAGCTTTATAGGTCTTAGATAACAGAATAATAATGATTTTAATGATCTAAATGCTGGGTCAAAATGATAGGAACAAATGAAAAAAAAATTTATTTTTTAAAGTGTATAGTAAATAGAATAAGTTTCAATAGTTTATTTTGTTTCCTTTATTTTCAATAACACTTAGACACCTTGCATTCATGGATTTACCCAGAGATTTTAACAAATTTTCATCAATTTTGTCCCACTGCATTAAAATTTCATTTTTTAAATCTGTTAGATTTTTAAATTGTCTTCCATTGGCATAAACTTGTCTAACTAAACACCCCCACAAGTTTTCAATTGGATTGAGATCAGGTGATAATGCTGGCCATGGTAAAACATCAATTTTATGGGTCTCTAGGAATTCTTTAGTGGCTTTGGATGTATGAATTGGGGCATTATCATGTTGATATATAAATTTTTTTCCATGTTTTGACTGTGCAAAAGGTATCATACATTGTGAAAGAACATTTATATATGCCTGAGAATTTTGGCGTCCTTGAAGAATTGACAGTTGGCTTTTTCCTTTGAATGAAAAAGCACCATAAACCATGACTGACCCTCCACCTTGTTGCCTCTTAATAAATCTTTTTTTCTCTTTTCTCTCATCATGCCAATAGAATTTGTTGCCATCTGGACCATCAAGATTGAATTTTTTTTCATCAGAGAAGATAACAAATTTCCATTTGCCATCCCAGGTAACATGATCTTTTGCCCACTGCAATCGTTGCTCTTTATGAAATTTTGTCAGTGGCAATGATTTGATTTTTTTCTCAAATTTCAAATAATTGCATTTCTTTAGACATCTTTTTACAGTACTGATACTACAGTTTAATTGTAAGTCATTTAGCAACTCAAGAGAACTGCTTGTACCCTCACAGGCTTTTCGAATTAGAAGTGCCTTTGTTCTTCTTGTTAGTTTTTGTGGCCTGCCAGTACTTTTTTTGGTTCCATAAGTCAATGGATTTTTTAAAAAATTAAAAACAACTGTTTTAGAAACGTTTAATGATTTTGAAATTTTTCCCAGACTATATTTTTTGGATCTTAATGTCAAAATTTGAATTGTTTGGTTTCTGTTTAGCTTTTTCCCTTTGCCCATAATGAAAAACAATTTTAACCAATTTCAAATCAGTCGAAAACGCGCTTAATGCAAACAAAACAACGTTTGGTGAGATCTAATGTTCATACTATTTTAAAACTGCTGCTTTAAACTTAAAAATAAAATCGTTCCTATCATTTTGACCTGTTGTAAAATCGTATTTTTTGAATAATCTGAATTAATATTTTTTAAAAACAATAATTTTCTTATGTTTCATTGTTTGTTTAAATGTTGAAAATTATGGGTAAAAATTTTAATTAATTCGGCACAATGGTTTTGAAGAAAATGGAAAATACCAACCGTTCCTATCATTTTGAGCCGCACTGTATATTTATGCATGCATTCATGTGTATAAATATTTGTATGTGATTGTGTGTATTGTGTGTGTGTTGTGAAACCTACCTATGCTACTGAAATGTTTGCCAGAATAATACACGAAGGTGGTTTCACGAAAGAAGACAATCGACAGTGCAGACCAGTAGTGTTCAGCAACACCATTCAAAGCATGGTTGCTCTGATCAGGGCCATGCAGTTCCTTGATATTCCTTACACTGATCCCTCCCTTGAAGTCAGATTTTTGTACCAGTCTTTTGATTCAATTTCTGTCTAATGCATTAGTTTAAAGTTTATTGATTTATTTATTGTATCATATAAAAGATTTATAAAGTTGTTTTAAAATGTTAAATATGGTTGTGCTTGTTAGGTAAACGGTAGCCATTACATTTCATTTCTCAGTATGTTGTCCTGTTATGTTTGCTGTTAAGTTATTGGGAGTGTTGTTCGTTTTTTACTTTATAAGATATGTATTGAATGAAGTGATATCTACAATGAGTTATGTATATGTATGTTATCAAAGAAATTAAATTTATCTTGGTTGTAATTTTTTAGTTTTGTTGGTAGCATGTTTTGCAGAGTGTATTTTTTTATTTTATTTGTTTTGAAATGTTACTTGAAGGCAATGCGCTCGCACACACACACATACACACACAAACACACACACGCACACGACATTCGTTTAGCTGGACTGCAAGATAGTTACAGAGGTCTTGTTGAGGATGGAGGATACAGAACAGTTTTCTGAAGAACTCTTGAAAACTATGAAGAGACTGTGGGCCGATGAAGGTGATTACAATGCCACTGCTGATGTTGGTGATGGTGTATGGTGATTAGAAGGAAGATGATGAATTGGGAGATGTGATGTAAGTGATGCTTTTAATGATGGTGATGGTTGTATTTAACTGGTGAATTCAATTGAAATTAGCCATTATCAATCATTATCTGAAATCATTCCTGTCCACATAGGCATCCAGCAATGCTTTTCAAGGTCTAATGAATTCCAGCTGAATGATTCTGCACAATAGTATGAGCCTTACCTTGTTCATTATCATCAATTTGATTAACTTATTTTGGTTATTTGATTAACTTATTTGGTTGACATTTTTTTCATTGTTGGTTAATAGGAATAAGTGTTATTCGATTATTTCTTACTTTAATTCTTCTCATCAGAATTATTTCAATGTTATTATTACATTATTAGTACGCATTGAATTAATGCTGTGCAAGTTTTATTTCATAATTTTTCCAGACTGCCAGACTGTTTTAAATGTTTTTATTTGTTGTTTCTACATGGTTGCACTCACTTGATATATTAAACTGCATATAACTGTTTAATAAAACTATGCTGCAAAATTGAAATCACGTAAGCTTCCTGGATAGCTTGGACAGGATTGGTTCAAGAGATTACATTCCCACAGAGCAAGACATCCTGAGAATCCGAGTTAAGACAACTGGCATTGTTGAAGTTCACTTCAATTTCAAGAATCTTAATTTCAAGTTTGTTTTAGGAGATGTAAGAAAAATTAAAACACAATCATTTTACATCTTACAGAAATAATTTGTGGCTATTTCTGTTTGAGCTTGGTCTTCAGTCAAAATGACAATTTATTTTATATATAGTAGCTTACTTTTTAGTCTCTGCATCAGTTTGCACTGTTTACAGTAATCTTATATCTATTTATTGTAAACTTGCTGCTTGCTTGATGGCTTGGTTTGAAAGCTAACATTTAAACTCGACCATTACTCACCATCACTAGACCGTCACTCACCATCACTAGACCGTCACTCACCATCACTAGATCATCACTCATCACCACTAGACCATCACTTACCATCATTCACCATCCGCCAGATTGTTTGATGTTGGAGGCCAGAGATCAGAACGCAAGAAGTGGATTCATTGTTTTGAGGATGTGACGGCCATTATTTTTTGCGTGGCCATGAGTGAATACAATCAAGTCCTCCACGAAGATGAAACAACAGTATGTTACAGTACAGTACATTGCCACTTTTCAGTTTTATTTAAATATTTTCATTGTTTGCTACACGATGATGCCTGGTTTCTTTACTAATTATCATCATTGACGGAGTACTGACCGTACTTATTCATTGTAATTACGTTATGGCAACACACATACGCACACTCACACACACACACACACACACGCACGTGTATAAAATAAAACTCTTTGCTTCAGAATCGAATGCAAGAGAGTTTGAAGTTGTTTGAGAATGTATGCAACAACAAGTGGTTCACTGATACAAGCATCATCCTCTTCCTCAACAAAAAAGATCTCTTTGAAGAGAAAATTAAAAAATCCCCATTGGTTATCTGCTTTAAAGAATACACTGGTATGGCATTCAATACATTTCATTATAGGATGTATATTTGAATTCGTTGGTACATTACATAATGTTGTATGTTTGTATCTGTTTACATTTTAATTTACTTTGTGATTGATTGACAGATTTATCATTTTCTGTAACTTACTTGATTTGATTATTTCTGTTTGATTTTTGTTTTTGACCATACAAGCCTACTGTAGGCTTCTGGTCCAAGGTTTTGGAAATAAATAAATAAATAAAAATACATAATGTTTATGTTTGTATCTGTTTGCACATTATATAATGTTGAATGTTTGTATCTGTTTGCACATTATATAATGTTGAATGTTTGTATCTGTTTGCACTTTTCATGATGTTGTACGTTTGTATCTATTTGCACATTACATAGTGTTGTATGTTTGTTTCCTTTGGTACATTATATAATGTTGTATCTTGTATGTTTGTTTCTTTTGGTACGTAATGATGTTTAATTTTGTATGTTTTTTTTTAGTAAAGTATTTATTTATTGTACAACGTTAAACAGCGTATTCTTTTTTTATTAAATACGTTTTTGTGTCTTTCTTTCACAGTATCCATGTCTTTTTTGCAATGGAGAATTCATATAAAATGAAACTATTAAATATTTATGCTGTTTAACTTAGCACACACAATGCGGTGTGACTTGGTAGTTTATCAGGAATAAATGAATGAATGAATGAATAAATGAATGAACGAGTGAATGAATGAACGAATGAATGAATGAATGAACGAATGAATAAAGGAATGAATGAATAAATGAATGAACGAATGAATAAATGAATGAACGAATGAATGAATGAATGAATGAACGAATGAATGAATGAACGAATGACTGACTTGCTTGTATATGCAGGTAAACAGACATACGATGAGGCAGCCAGTTACATACAAATGAAGTTTGAATCAAAGAACAAGAGTGCCAACAAAGAGGTCTACTGCCACCAGACGTGCGCCACCGATACGACCAACATTCAGTTCGTCTTCGACGCCGTCACCGACGTCATCGTCGCCACAAATTTGAGGGACTGCGGCCTCTATTGATGCCGTGTCATGTGACGTCACAGTGTGATGGCATGTGATGTAATATAGCGCGAGTGATGGGGTTTACGTCATGTGACTTTCCTACTCGATGGCTCCTGACGTGAACGTGTAGATATGTTATTTTTGCATGTTCAATTACTATTGCTATAATTATTATTATTATTATTATTATTATTATCATTGTTGTTGTTGTTATTGTTATCGTTGTTGTTGTTGTTACAGCAACAATCGATATTTGTTGTTCATGTTACTGGAGTTACTTGCACGTGTACTTGCTTTTACATGAAAACCGTGCTTGTACGAAAAATGCATACACACAAAAGTGCATGTACGCATGCACATACGCATGTGCATGTACATACACATGTGCATGTACATACGCATAGAAGACACCGAAGGATGCACGGGTACATGCTAGTATAATGTACAATACAAAATTATCTTAATACTGAATCATCAGAGGTGTTATTGAGCAAGTTGGATTAAGTTTATTTCAAGTATATTTGTGCTTGTTGCGGCATTTTAATTTTTCTTCTATTTATTTATTTATTTAATACATTAAAAATCAGATGATAATTTTGACGTTTTAAAGTAGCACGTTAATTTATAATAAATTATATAAATAGTTATTTATTAACATTATTATTCGTTGTGGGCATGTATGTATACGTATTTATACATTAACTAATTAATTAATTAATTTAATTAATTATATTTACACACTATTTCATTATTTAAAGTCATATATAGAATCAGTATTATTTTATTAAGAGCATACACAGTCATGCAGCACAAATTATATCTATTATTTTATATATAAAAGGATTTTTAAACGTTTTTTTAAAGTTATTTTTAAGAAATTTTTGAATTATTTTCTCAGTAGATAACCGTAAGAAATTTATTTTGTTATTTATAGCTGGGGCCAAATTTTTAAAAATCATCGTCAGTTTTTTTTACATCATGTTCAAAATCTCAGCACATGTGAATGTGTACGGTTGAATGTTTGTACATATATACCTCTGCAGCTCTTTTTCTGCAAACCTTTATCTTTGGTTCATGTTTTGTAGTATTTGTGTTTGATATTATTTATATTTTTAGGTTCGTATTTTGAATGCTTTTTATAACTGTAGACAGACAGTTCAATATTTTAATGGAAAATTTATAAATGTAAAATCCTCTGGACAGTTCAGCGAGGTTTTGCTGGTAACACTGTTGACTGGCAGTTGGTTGGTGGTGGTTCACTCGGTTATGTTTTCCGTATTGTTGGCTGGTTAGGTGTTTACTTAATTAACATCAATACCCTTTAACCTGTTCTGTTGTGTCTTTACTTTTCAACTTTTCAAATAAACCACGTTATTCTGTTATTGTAACATTGTATTTATTTGCCTATCTTTATAAGTTCTATTTTTTCAAACGAGATACCTTTACGCTGTTACTAGCGGGCAAGTATGATTTGGCATGTAATTTTTATTTGATCGTTTAGTTCCTTTCTCTCTAATTTATTTATTGTAAAAATATTTATTTATGTTAACCTATTTGTCATTTTATTGTTTTTATGTTGTGCAAATGCTTGCTTCTTGTTACTAGTCAGCAAATTTTATGTGCAACTTTGTTATTCTTTCTTATGTATCAATATTTTGCATTACACTTTCAAGTATTCTTTTAATATTTAATATAAACTAAGTTTATTTGATAATTAATTATTTCGTTATTTCATTTGTATACATTTCAATCGCAATCCGTTCTTTTACATCAATATCAGTTTTAATTCTCGTGATCAATCGATCGATCGATCAATCAATCAATTAATCATTCGCTCAATCAGTTAATCTAACGTTAATCAGCATTGATATTTGGAGAGTTGAACTATTCCATAGACTTGTCTCACTCTACTAACTCCATCCATAACATCCTTTAACCGAAGCTTCTAACTTTACTGTTCTATCAGTTGCTGAAGATCTTATCTTTTCTCATCTCTTTATCTTGTTCTCTTACGTGGAGTATCGATAAAATATAGAGTAATTTTTTTAAATTAGCCCAAATCTCAATCTATCAGATATTTCAACTAAACCTAAGCCTCACTGTCTGTAATCGTCCTCTCGCTCCCACTTTTTCTTAATAATTCGTATTTAATGCTCTTATGCTAAATCTGCTTTGCTCTTTCTAATTCTGGCTAGTTTCATTTTAGATAAAACCACCGAATTAACTAGTAAATAGAGTATAAGTTTATGGCGTAAGTTTATGTGTTTCAGATAAAATAATAAGAAAATTAAGAGAGCAAAGGAGTTTATAGGCTTATTAAAACATCAGTACAAGCTTAGAAGGATTTAGTTTAGGATACATTCAATTACGCTCTTTAGACACTTTCAACTCACTTTAATTTTGAATTGAAAATTCCATTCAATCAATCTATCTATCGATCAACCGGCTAATCGATCAACCAACTAACTACTTGTTAAACATTTTAGTGTTTTATATGTGGTTTCGTCGCTTAAGTCTATGAGGTATACAGATAGCAGAATCAAACGCATTGTCAGACGCGGTTGTATAAATTAATAAATGTTTATCGAAACAAATGTAACGTCCACGAAAATACAATAGTATGCGATATTTTTACTTAGTTTCTTCATTGTTTCAATTTTATTTTATGCTCGTGCTGGCACACGCTATAAAATATTTTTAATCAATTATCTTTTTTTCCTTGGAATGTCATTTAAGCTATTATATTATTTGCAAACTTCTAATCCCAATTCATCTCATCTCATGGCTTCAAATGATGGTGGTGATTGTTTGTTTTATATTATCTACTGGTCGATTCAACATTTTGTTTGTCATCTTGATGTTACACTATGTATAGACATAGAAGAAGTTTTATTTATTAATGTGTTAAACGATTTAATTTTATAACAAGGTTTACTGGTTATTTTTTGTAGAATAAGATTTTTATGTTATTCTGTTGACGATTTAATTTGACCAAAATTATTTTTGATAATTTTATTTTAAATTTATTCCATTCTAATCCAATCAATTAAAATATCACGTTACATTAGGTCTAGATAAGCAGTGCATGACATGTTGTACTATACTGTGTTTATAATTAAGTGTTGTCTATGTCCATTTCTTTCTTCACAATATTTATTCAGTCTAAGATGGAAACGTTAAACGGACGCTGTGTAGTTAAGTGTCCTTTGGAGTTTTTAGATTGTTTTTAATATTGTAACAGGATACAATATACTAATATTAATGATAAATGATTTGTATGAGTTGGAATTTAATTTTTAATTAAATTTTGAAAAGAAAGTGATGTCTTAAATTTTAATTCATCTATTGAGTAGCATTCTCATTTACAATCTTTTAAATCAACAAATTTCCGATCTACATTGTTAAACGTTTGATTTCAAGGCTGTAAGAATTTTTATTAATAGTTAGTTTCATGAGATGTTTCTTTCTTCGTGCAACTCGATCATTCAATGAGAAATCAAAAGTAATTTTTGTAAAAACAGTCGAGCTGTGAGGCTTGTTGTGGTTGTTAATAATGATTATGAAATATTCCTTACAGACAATCATATTTTAATTTTTTGATTTAATTTTTTAGTTACATTGTCAGATAATTGTTTTTCCATGTCCAAAAATTTCTGACACCAAAGCAGTTTTAACGAAATCATTTTATAAATTTGAACTGTCGTGTGTTCATATTTTTCGTTTTAAAATCATCTGAGCTAGTTTTATGTTTAATGTTACATTGGATGATAAATTATCTTAAATGGCATTTGTGTTGTTAATTCAGTTGAAAAGCTTGGTGGTTGTGGAAGCTTGTTTGCATGTGTCCAGCAGCTACGTTATTTATTAGTTACATCGCGATTAACATTATGTCAACGATATGAAGTGCTGGATGAGCTTGCTGAGGTGACAACGCAATTTTCTTTTTAATGGTATGCTTTGGACGTTTGTAAAACCGACATTTGTAGAAATTTTATTAATAAATCAAAATAATCGTTTTATTCATCATGGAAAATCGCTATTATTAAAAATATATATGTATATTATCACAGAAGTGTTAGTTCATTGTTATGCCTGCTATGTCATGTTTTACTAAAATACTAAGTTCCTATCATAATTGAGCAGAATGTTTTTGCAGATTATTCACATATCTGTTGGCGATAGGCTGGAATGTCACAAGAATTTAACCTCAAATGTATATAAACAAATAGATGTACAAACACACACATACATATACATATATATATATATATATATATATATATATATATATGCGTGCTGCATGTTGTGTGTTTCTGTGTATCACACCTTTAAGTGAAAGATCATACGTTAGTACGTGGTTGATGTTAATGCTAGTGTTAAATTATGGTCTTATCCACTCTACAGCATTTCACCACGACAAATATATGTTGTGTATCTACATAGGTGTGTGTAGTGGAGGCAATAGCCGAGTTTTGAATCATGAAAATGACATAAATACAAATAAACATGTCTACGTAAAGTAAAATGTATATGCAATGTTATAAAAATACACGAGATTTCTCTCAACAAACGTAACCTAAATATAAGTCATGATTAAGTTCTAACAGGTGAAAGTTCATTTTATGTAATCAAAATCGATGCGGACGTCACCAGCAAAGACATTCAAGTCAATAGTAGCGTTTAATCTGGAGCTCTCTTTATGCTTTGAGGTTACATGGCTATTGTCAAAAATTCTAGGTGTGTCGAATTTTCAAGCAAAATAATCGCTGGTTATATCGATGTTCATATGGAAGATCTAATTGTGAGTGTATAAACACGTGTGTGTTTATGTGTGTGTGTTTGTTAGTGCTTGTGTGTGTTGGAAATATAAAGCAGATGGGTATCAAAGACGTGTCTGCCTGTATATCATTGGGTATAATGAATGTTATTTTGCAGTAAATACTTACTAAGTAAAAATATCTTTGAAAAACATTGAAAAATTTTTGATTGTGAAACAATGTTCGCAAAATATCCGCGCGTCTTTCAAAGAGCGGTAAATTAATGAAAACATTTCTAGCGGAAATTGCCGGGGAATGATGTGCGTCAAGTTTTGCTTCATTGGGCCAATGATAATAATAATAACAATAATTATTATTATTATTATACTAATTAACAATAATTATTCATTGCCACTAATTTATAATTATAATTCATTCTCATATGTGAGCAACTTGTTCAAGGAATCTTTTACTGATGTCGTTACTGATGTCAGTGATGTTATTGTTGATGTTATTTTTGTGGTCATTGCCACTTAAATTATTATAGAGGTTTTGGTTGGTGTTGGCAAATGTATGATTGCTGTCAGTGTAGCTTGGTTTGTGATGAATTTCATTGCGTCTTGCGGCTCTATTCATGGGACTTCTTGTTCTTTCGTATACAGTCATTGTGCTGAACTTCACCGGCGAGTTGCGTTTGTTTACATTGTTGGTGGCGTTGATGGGATTTAAAGTGCTGTAGTAATTGCTGTTGTTGATGTTGTTGATATTGTTGTTGATGTTGTTGTGACTGTTTATTTTGTTGGTGATATTGTTGTTGATGCTGAATTTGTTGGTTTTGTTATTGATATTGTTGTTGTTGATATTGTTGTTGATGTTGTTGTTGTTGTATTTGTTGATGTTGTTGTTCATTTTCATCATCGGGTAACGAGAAGGAGTGAATTTCAAACTGTTTGTTGAAGGTGCTTCTATCGTACTATCAAAAACATGTGACTGGGCGGTCGTGTAATTTCTACTGCTGCTCTGGTAAACTCTCGGGATATTGTCGTGAATATTATTGTAGTTGTTGTTATAATGGTTGTTGTTGTTCACATCAGTAGAGCCTTTGTTTTTATAATTGTTGGCAACTTTCTTTGTTTTTGACTTGTTGCTGTTCACGTTGTCAACATTGCTGACACCGTTGTTGCTCTCGTTAATATTCTTGATATTGTTAAAATGTTTTGTTGGTGGTGTGGAAAAAGCGTTTCCTGTAAAGTTGATGTTGTCGACGATGTTGTTGTTTATGTCTCTATTTGGTGGTTTATTTTGGGTTGCGTTTGTGTTTTGACCAGGCCCACCACTGATGATGTTATTGTTTTCATCGAGGTGTGTGTAACAATCTCTTCTTTCGCCGTCTACAAACTCATTGTAGACAGTTCTGTTTACGGCGTTCTTTCTCTCGTTAATGTTGTTTATGCTGAGGTTCTTCATGCTCGTGTTGTCTATGTTGAGATGTTTCATGTTTATGTTTTTTATGTTAAGGTCTGTGTGATTAGGAGTGATTGGAAGTGGAGATTGGACTGTGTTGACTTTCGGAGAGTTGCGCTTTTGTTGGTCCTCAAAATAATATTGATGGTTATTATGCATTGCAGGGTTAATACTCTTGTTAATTTTGTATAGTCGATCATCGTCAATGTTAACGTTGTTATTGTGCTGTAACTTAGTGAATATAGAAGGATTGTCGTTGTTTACGAGATGATAATTTCTAGTTCTGTTATTATCTTTGTCGTTATTAATTTTATCGAAAACATCTCGATTGTCGGGCTGAGACAAATTGTGGTGATTGTAGCGCCTATAATTGTGACCAGTCTCGGCAGAATCGTCCCTTAAATCCAACTCAGCTTCGTGATTGTTAAGTTGACCTTGCAAAAGCCTGCAGTTGTAACAGAACAGCATCTTCCCGAGAGGGTAGCACATCTTGTCAGGTTCGTCAGTCAGTTGCATCTGGCACCTCTGCTCGTAGCCAGGAGTTTTAGAAAAAATTATTCACTCGTATAGTATAAATCAATTAAATTATCAATAATTAATAAATAAATTAAAGCAATTTTTAATTGTAAATAGATATAAATGTAAATCTATTATATTAATTAATGGAGGCATTTTTTAATTGTACATAAATAAATGGTATATATGGTATCTGAATATTTGAAGTACCAACCTGACACTTGTAGCAATCGATGTGGTAGTCGGCATCCGCTGAGACGACCCTGACGACTTCATTGGTCCCCTGGATGGGGTCGATCGTGCCGTTGCAGACTGCACACCGCGGTGAAAATATTCTTTAGGGAGGGTTGTCGGAGGTGTGGGTTGTTTTTGTCATAGGAGGCGATTGATGGGTGAATAAAAACGTTTCAAACTTCATGCACGTCGATAATGATGACGATAATAATTATTGATAAAAAAGACATCAATAACAATAATAATAATAATAATAATAATAACAACAACAATAATAATAATAATAATAATAATGATGATAATAAAGATGATGGAAATTTGCATTTAACTTGAAAAGACAAAACAAAAAATCTATGCTGAAATTTCATTAATGAATCAGTTTTAATTTTTGATTGAGTATTTTTTTTATCAATTAAACGTTTTTTTGATGGTGATTCATCCTGAATAACGTGAAAACTCGGGTTCATTAAGGTCAACTAACATTATGAACAGCTGTTTGAATAAAGGGGGGTTGAAGAGATGAAACATGTTTCAATCTAATCAACAAATAGAAGGTTTAGTAACTAGTTAACAGTTACATTAGCCTAAATTAATTTAAGTATGAATTAACTCTATCTAGGAATTATTTCCAAATTATAAAAGGAACGTATAACAAATTTAAAAGTTTTCTTTACAAACAATTGACCAACAAAGCAATGAAATTCAAATTTTAAATCCTTGCACTAAACAACAGAATTTAATTAAATGTATTTAACAGCAATTTTTAAAAGTTTTTTTTACGAATTTACTATTTATATTTAACTTTGTCATTAATTATCATATTAAAAATCCTCACACGTTTCCACATTGGATCGTTTATGATTGGTAAATCACTTTTCTACTGTTATTAAGAAAATTATAATGATGATCATGATGCAAACATTGCTAATTAAAATAGTCGTTACTTGAAATAATCTTTGTGGCAATAAATTTTGTAGGAGTCTTCTTCGTTGACAGCAAAATCAAGACCATCCAAGCACAGACCACATTCGCAACATTTGAAGCAGCGTGGATGGTACGTTTGCTTCACCGCTTGCAATATCTGCCGGCAAAATTGAATTAATATATTTTTGATTATGTGATTGTTTCGATGTTTTATCATGAAAATGAAATAAAATTCAAGAAGGAATAGCGACATTGATGCTATCAATATTTTTGTATCTTCCAGGCAGAGACACTTGCTCAGTTAACCGAGTTTCTGGGCCCGAAAAATCTTAACTAAGGCAAGAAACAGTTTAGCGGGTTGCAACACTTTTAACAAATTGACTTTGAAAGGAAATATAATAATTTGATATATTTGGCTAAATGTTTTTGAAATGCTGTTTTAAAAGCTTAAAGAATGATTCAGTTGAAAAAAAACAGTTTCTTCAAAAATATGATAGCTGTTACCTGATCTTCAACGGGCTTTTTACATCCAAAACAAATAACCGAATTTGTTGTTTGTGGTTTGTGTTGCTGGTAGCCTGTTGATTGTTTGTTGCTTAGAATTTGCTTTTGATTGATGTTGTTGTGGAAGAGACTATTTTTAATGTTTTCTTGCTGATGTTTCTGACGAGGATTGGTGTGGTGATGGTCTTTGAAAAACTGACGTTGCTCATTCCTGACTTTTATATATTGTTCACCGTCGTTTAATTTGGGATGCATGTTTCTGGGAAGTGACCTACTCGTGACCGACAGATTTGTTGTCGGTCTGTCCGTGAACCTTTCATGCATTTGTTTCATTGGAGACAATTTTTTGGAGGTTGGTGTGCAATTAAACGAAGTTACAGCATCAACGTATTTCTCACAGGCTCTTGTTGGAGAGCAATTCACGATAATAGGGTTGACGTTTTCGATTGCATTGTCAACTTTTGTGTTATTATTTTTGTGGGCGTTTGTCTGCTGGTAACCAAAACTCGAATAACTATTATTGTTATTGATATTGCTGTTATAAAATCCATTCATATTATTGCGGCGGTTATCTTCACTGTTGTTTGTTCTTCCAGTGGAGTTAACTGAACGATCGTTGAAAGCATTGAAACTGCTGATGTGACCAAACCTTTTTTGCTTACTGTCGTCATGGCAAACATGCGAGGTTCCAATTATGTTGTTATTCTCTTTAAGATTAATTTTGTGGGTGATCTTAATGTCACTATCGTTGCTGTTTTTTATAAAGTTGTTGTTGTTGTTGTTGGTATTTTTCATGTTGTTGTTGATGTTTCGGCTGTTGTTGTTCCCTTCGTTGATTCGCTGATCAAAGTTCAACCTTCGCTTGGCATCCATACCTCAGGTTGTCTCCATTCAAGAGATTCCACAACACGATGCTGTTATTATTATTGCTCTTGTTAAATTTGTACAGTTGCTTGTTATTGAATCTTCTCACATCTTCGTTACGGTGAAAGAGTTTTATTATTATTTATGTTTGCTAGCTACTTGTAACACCTGTAATCCAGGTGAACGGTCTAATAGTTATTATTTGTAGTATGTAGAAACAATTATATATATATATATATATATATATATATACATATATATAAATTTGTTGAATCTGAAGTATTATATATACAGCCACGTAGTAGTGCGTACGTATGTGTATGCGTGTGTGTATGCGTGTGTGTGTGGGAGTGTGTGTGTGTGAGTGTGTGTGTGTGTGTATGTGTGTTCAATATTGTTTATACAATGTTATTGGATGTTTAATAACAGGATTCTTCAGTTATTTAGTTTTAATATTTTGAAAAATTGAACTATACCAATCGAATTCTACTGAAAAAGTCATGAAACTATTTAATAGATTAATTTTAAAACAACAAATTTTTTTCAATATCAAGCCAACAAAATCAAACAAATATCTCCAAATTGTTAGCTGTCAATTTCGATGTCATTTTTTATAAAACTTATTAAATTTTGTCTATTGAAATAGGATCGAACATAAAAGCTTTATCGTTGAAGAGATTGCACGCGACACAACGTTTGAAAAAAATGATACACTTAAAAATGACAAATACGCACACACACGCGTGCACACAGACACGCAAACACACACAGTCGATGCAGAGAAAAAATTAATTTAACAAATTCATGGTAACGCCACTTGAGGAAGACAGACAAACATTCCACATTAAAAGTTTTTATTAAGAATTAAGAGGTTTACGACGCACTTCAAAGCCAAGCATTTGATAGGACATCAAAGAACAAGCGAACTAACGGTGAGTTGTTATAGGATAATATTGTTATTATAAGTTCTTCACAGAACAAACATCCTTCAGTTTCTTGGTTGGCTGGAAGACTTCGTGATTATAAACTGGAATGAGAAGTACAAAAAATTAATTACAGAAACGATCGACCAACCAACTAGCCATAATAAAACCGCATGTCTGTGAAATTTACGAAATTAAATATAATATTTTTATGAATGAACTGAAATAACGAGAATTAGCTGAAAAAGTTATGTAGTTAGTGGGATTTTTAAATCATATCCCAGCGCATAATTCTGAATTCGCCACTGCAGACTAACGCACCACAGACTGTAAATTGGGCATGTTCAAGTTCATGTGATAACTTCATCATCTAACATATACAAATACAATTGTTGCGGAAAGTGCAGAGGATGGAAATCCATAAGGTGACCGATTTGATGTCAACAATTTTTTAGGATATATTATATATATATATATATATATATATATGTATATATATATTGGATTATTGGATATATATATATATATATATATATATATATATATATATTGGATTAAGACTGTAATCAATATTATATATATATAGAGAGAGAGAGATAGAGATTTATAAAGTGTAGTATATGTGCCGCGTATTTATAGTAATATAATCGAATAAAATAGTGATAAGTGTGTGAATGAGTTTATTGAACCAGCAAATATGCTTTTATATACATACATATATATATATATATATATATATATATGTTGGAAGGAAACCATATTTTATACAGTATTGTATGAATTCTACCGAATTGTTGGCAGTAATCAATTTAAAGTTTGTTTTTTCAATTTTCATTATTAGAATTTTCTGGAAATCGTTCAATTTATTGAAAATAGAAACAATTTTATGATGCACACACAAACACTATAAATATATATATACATACCACCCAAAATCATCACACATATTGCTATTTAATACATTATATAGACGCTTTCACTTAAATTTGAGCCCCATATTTAAGGCTGGATTGCTGTATGCATTGGGAGGAAACTTTAAATATCGCCAACACACACATGAACGCAAAAATATATAAGTATACAAATTTAACACTGACTGTGTATAAACTACACATCTTGGTATTAAATTTAAATAAGGCTTGAAAGTAAACGCTTCAACAAAAGTTTTGAAGAATTTTATCATCATTCTTCTGATTTTCAAGAAGCATAAATAAGTGAAAATAACAAAGTTTTTTGGTTACACTTTCCAAAGTTATTATCGCTTGTTTCACTTTCGTCAAATAAGTCAGGTTTTTTCCATTTGAAAGCTATAAAAAACACTTTTCAAGGCTGTTTGTGTCGAGTTAGTTTGATTTTGATTAGTCCTTGGCTGGATTCGCTCTTGCTGTTGTTGCGTGTGCTTGCACATGAATGCTATCATCTTCCAGTTAATTTTAATTTGATTGATGGCTTATTTTTGCACTAACTTTCTAAAATCTTAATTATTTTCGTAAAAATAAAATAATTTACTTTGTGATCTGACTATTTTTAAATAAGGTCGATTTACATTTTTACAAGATTTAATTAATTAAAATAAAATACTAATTTCTAATCTCTAATTTAAATTTAATTTAAAATTTAAATATTAAAATAGTAATTATTAAAAAAAATAATGAAAGTGAAAGTCAATTCTCAATTGTTAATTTGTTAAGTTAGTTTGGTGTTCGTCTAATATCTAATTTTAATTAAATTATTTATAATTATAATATATTAATTATTAAATCCGCCCAAAAAAGTAAAATGACTCACGTAGCAGGTGGCTTTGAGAACATAATCTTTGCTGCTGATTCGTACAAGGTAAGTAAAAAATATGTTTTTATGAAATAATTATGCAATGCAATGTAATATAATTTTATAATATAATATAATTTTAAATTAGTATAAAAAACGCATGCTTATCACCTAATTGTTCATATTAACTTCTTACCACATTGACAATTATTTACTAATATTATATTACAATTATATTAAAAATTTCATTTTAGTATTGATCCTAATTAATTAAACTAATATCTATTTCAAATGGCTACTCTAATGAAACTAATTTGGTTCAAATCATATTACAAAGGTAACTCATCACAAGCAGTACCCTGCTGACACAACTTATGCATATTCATACTTTGAAAGTAGAGGTGGGAAGTTTGACAAAACTTTATTTTTTGGATTGCAATATATTTTGAAAAGATGGATGGTTGGCGAAGTTGTGACAGAAAAGAAAATTATAGAGGCTAAGGAAGTTTTCGAAAAACATTTTGGCCAGGATGTATTCTATGAAGAAGGGTGGAGATACATTTTAAAGGTTTATTCACTGTCATTAGATTTTTATTTTTCAAGGTGTATTTTGTTTCAATGATTTGGTGTGGCTGCTTACCAATACAACAACACATAATTAATTAAATCAGGAACACAAAGGTAAACTACCCTTACTTATCAAAGCTGTGCCCGAAGGAACAATCTTGCCATACAGAAATGTTTTATTCACAATAGAAAACACAGACCCTAAATGCTTTTGGCTGACTAATTATTTCGAAGTTGGTTGCATTTTGTTGCATCTTCAACTTAAAATTAAATTTAGAAGTAATGTTCACAGTAAGATATCATGTGACACCAAAAGTTTTATTATATTATTGACAGACACTTCTGGTCCAAACCTGGTATCCGATGACTGTTGCCACAAACTCATATTACCAAAAATGCATCCTCAAGAAATACATGAGCAAAACAGCTGATTCAATGGATTCATTGAAGTTTCAGTTGCATGATTTTGGCTACAGAGGCTGTTCATCTGTTGAGGTCATTATCAATTTTAGACATATCTTCTGTAGTTATTTTCAATGCAAACTTATTCAATCTTAATCTACCAATGTTTAAAATATAACCACAATTTTAACTTTTGTTAATAAACATCATGTAATGATTTTATGCACTGTAGTGGAAAAAATACAAGAAAGTTATGTGATAATGTTATTTTGAGCAGAGCATTAATCGATGAAAATGCAATGAAATATTAGTCTGCAGCAATTGGAGGGATGTCACACCTGGTGAACTTTGAGGGGACTGACACGATTGCTGGTTTGCTGGCTGCCAGAACTTACTATAGCTGCAAAATGGCAGGTCACTCCATTCCTGCTGCTGAACACAGGTTTGTCCTTGTATTTTTAAAAACCTTATCCATTTAATTGCATCATGTTCTGAACATGTTTCAGCAACAAATTGTTTCAATAGCTCGCAGGTTTTAAAGATTTTTGTACATTGCTCAAATTGATAAGGCCATGTTTAGTAATACACAGTTATCGATTAATTTATTATAACAACAAATATAATCAAAAATTTTTCTATTTTCATTTCAAAACTCTACAGAAAACAATTTGTTTACGATTCGTAATATAATACTGATAAATAATTTGAAGCATTTCATAAAACGTAGCACCATAACAACATGGGGAGAATCCAACGAGTTGGAAGCTTTCAAGAACATGCTCACACAATTTCCTGACGGGTGTGTGGCTGTTGTAAGTGACAGTTACGACATCTTCAAGGCCTGCGAACAAATTTGGGGTGAGAAATTGAAGGATTGCGTCGTGAATCGAGGGAAGAATGGAGGCAGATTGATAATCAGACCCGATTCTGGAGATCCAGTGGAAACTGTTTGTCATGTAATAAGTATTCTTAGCTGTAATTTTAATTTTTGGTCAACACTATTATTTAATTTTCATCATCAAGCTGATACCTGGTCACGTAATTTTTTCTTTAGTTTGCTATCAGTTCCTTCTGTCCTTTGTTCAAAATTATTTCACTCTCAATTCAAATTATCTTGAACATGATAACGAGCACCAACCATTCAAATGTTGGGGTGTCCAGCAGAATTTCTCTTTATTTCGCAGTTCATGTGCTATCTCAATTCACACCAGTCTTTTTTAGTAACGTATTTAAGAATTTTTTTAATGAAACTGTATCTTATTAAGTCCCTATTACTTTTTTGCACTGACATGAAACATTTAAAACTATTTTTGCGCACTGTTTTGTAAATATTTGTCTCTTTTTTGCATTTTGTCTCTGAGATACCATGCTTCTAACTATTCGAAACTTCTTTTTTTAAATAATCCTTATGTAAACTTTTTTATTAACATTTTCTCTCATCCTTCCAAAGTTTTACGCTGACGCCCACCTCCCACATTTCTTGTTCATCACTCGTGCGTAAGCTGCCTTCCATTTGTTGCCTACAACTTATTTATAATAGTAACATCCAAAAACCCTTGGAATAAATATCATTACCGCATCAATATAAATATCTCTATCATTAATCTTTTATCCTCATATCGTAAATTTACACCATACAGGTCCTAAAAATTTTAGGAGAAAAATTTGGAACCGCACTGAACAAAAAAGGTTACAAAGTCCTTCCCAACTACCTACGAGTCATTCAAGGGGATGGAATTAGCTACGAGTCACTGAACGACATTTTAAAAGCAATCACAGATAAAGGCTGGAGTGCTGAAAATTTGGTCTTCGGTAGTGGAGGAGCATTGCTTCAAAGATTAGATCGAGACACTCAGAAATGTGCATTTAAATGCAGTGCCGTTAAGATCAACGATAAACTGGTTATTTAATTTTAATAATACATCTACATTAATTATTGTCTCCTTTTATTGGTACTTCTATACATTTATATCGTAGTTGATAGATGACACTTTTACTGTTTCAGGTGAATGTTTTTAAAGATCCAATCGGTGATTCAGGCAAAAAGTCAAAAAAAGGTAAATTAAAACTGCTGTGCAACAACGGGGTCTACACAACAGTAGAACAATGCTCTTTGGATGACAATGATGTGAACGTAAGTAAACTTAATTCGATGCGTCTCAGAAGATTAAAACATTACAAAAATAAATTTTTGGTCCAATATAATTTATTCTATTCAAACATCCCTTCGTTCAAAAGGACATCTTAGAAGTGGTTTTCGTGGATGGTGAATTGAAAAGAGATTGCACATTGGACGAAGTTCGGAAAATAGTGCAACAATATGAATTCTGCGAAATTCATTGAAATGTTGCCATCCATTAGCCATTATTTCCAGGGACAATCTTTTACAGAATATTTTTATGACATCATTGCACTTTTTTTGTTCTACAATATCAGCTGCCGTGTTTGTTCGTTATATTTCGTTCGTTATAATATATTTGTTGCCAATGGCGGATCTATCGGGGACCCCGTTGTGAGCGGTATTTCTCTGGAACTCTCTACCTCCTTTTCTCTGGAACTCTCTACCTCTTTTTTGACTACTTCTCCATCACTTACGAAGTTCAGAGCGGATCTCAAGACCAATCTGTTTGCAAAATTCATTGAGGAGCGCTGTTGAACATCGCGGAAATGGCGCTTTATAAACTGATTGATATTTTTAATAAGTCAGAAAGACTCAGTTTTTTCACAGAAAAAGCACCATTTTGTGTAAAGGTCGCCTACCTATTTTTTTTAATCTTATCTAATTTTGGCCACACTACCACAAATCTTGGCCCCCGTCAAAGTTTAAACATGTAGACATTTTTCACAACGGCTTCCCGTCAAAGTTGTCTTGATCCGCCACTGTTTGTAGTTAACATGACATTTTATTTATAACAATTTAAGCCCGGTTCGAACAAGAAATATCTTGTTACTTTTTTTTTCTTTTAGTATTTATTAACATTAAATTAATAACTTCATTTGGTAATATTAATTAAAAAATGAACGTGTCAACATGAATAATCTGTCTTTAATTTAGAAATTAATGAATGTTTAAGTCTTTTTAATAAAACGAATTTAATGTGCTGGTAGAAAATTTGGAGACGTTATAAGAGTATTGTCATCGGATCGAGCTGCTCTCCATGAGAACTGATGCAAGATCCAAAAGTTGAAGATATTCATCTGCACCTTCCATCAGGCACTTGTCAACGATCTGGGTGAAGTTTATCAAACGGGCTTTAATAAAATTAAAGAATTACATTAAATAAAAACCATTTCGACGAGTATCAAAAACTTTTGAAAATGCGAAGCATCAGGAAATCCTAGTGCTGTCAAACTTGAAACATTTGCAATACTGAAGGGCCTAACTAATTTACCATTTTAAAACTTACGAAGTTTTAATTTCGTTAAGCAGAACTTTGTCATTTGCAGAAAATATAACGTGAGATTAGATTACTTACGCCCATTTTTTCGCAGATAATTGATTTTTGTTGGTCGCTCAGTGAATCGTTCGAGACGACGTTGTCATGCAGTTGAAATAACAACTGCAAAACTGATTTCCCGTCAAGAATGAAATCCTGTGAAAAACAACACGATGGAAAATTGAAATACATGTGCTCCTGGAAGATTTAAAAATTAATAATGATAATTTTATAGGTCTTATAATTTAAGTAAGGTTGATTTGATTCGTGATTAATAAAAATCGTGCTAATGTTGAAAATGATAATATGCAGACTACAACGAACCTTAACATGTTGCTGTATGACGTCATGAGAACCGGAAGCACATGCTGCCATGAACTCGCTAATCACTTCATCTTTCAAAACCTTTATTCACCATCATTACAAATCATCATTATCATAACCGAAACCGTCATATTTTAAAATATGCAGTAAACAACAAACGCATTTGAACAGTTTGGACATAAACCTACTTTTTATTCGTTAAATAAGTTCACTATTCATTCTTTCTCACTCAAGCACACATTAAAAACAAGAGCCACCACCCCGGTCAACAGACCCCAGCAATGTCGATGACTTCCTGGTTGCTGATGGATGGACAACTTGACATCCTGGCAGCCGTCTGGAGTGTCGTGATGGCCTTCCTCATATCTCCATCCGATACATCTATCAACGTCTTCAAAGCCTGTCCGTACAAATGCACCCCATACAATTTTGAACGTACAGCAAAATTTTTTCGTTAATTAGCATCTTTAAGATATTAGCATCATTAGTATCTTTAAGATTTTTATTATCGTGTTTTTTTAAATTAGGCACGTAAAACATCTAAAGAAAAATATGTGATTCATCCAACATAATCATTTCTATGGAGATTTCAAGCCTGCTTATATTGGCTAATTTAATCAAACAATGCTTAGAATTTTATTAGAAGTATATTTATAGGTGAACCACTATCAAGCATCAAGTAACCCACAAAAAGAGTATGAAATAAAAATTCTCTTATAAAAAATACAAAAACGCTTGTGCAACTGAGAATGTTTTAAATACCATACCAAAATCTAGTGAGCACAAAACTGAAAAAATTATTTTGACATGTATGTATGTACAACCTCCTCGTCAATGTTGACATTTTCTTTTTGGCAGATTTCCTTCAACTTATCTGTGAGGACCTCGGTGGGCAGAGGTTTGAATCGAAACTTGGCACACCTTTATAGCAAAATGATAACTAAAAATGTCAGTCTATTTAGAATGCAACATTGTATCTGTAGATTTCATTAAATTTTATTCATTCATAATTTAGTCCACCGTCAGAATAGCACCAAACGAGAAGGAAGAACTTTCTTGCACTCAACCTGGACGTGAGAGGCTCGATGATTTTGGTGACGTAGTTGCAAATAAGGCAAAACCTGGTAGACTTGCACTCCTTCTCCATAATTCTTCTGAGGGCAGCCTTATAAGTATCACCATTGCATTGTGACAAAATGTTGCATATCACAGCGTTTAATTATATTCGTTTATAAAAATATCAATGCACAATATAATGACAAAGTCATACAAGAAAAATTCTTAAATCGTGAAAAAACCATTATCAGCCAATATTTGAAAACTCTAAATAATAAGTATTTCACATAAGCAAAAAATTTCCATCCATCATAAATCGAATTTTTTTTTTATTACAAGCAGGAATGATGATGATGGTTGTGGTGGATAGTATGTAATGAAAAAAGGAGAATGTATGAAAAAGGAGAAGAAGAAGACCTGTGCAGCTCCTGTCATTGAATCAGCCTCGTCGAGGATGACGATTTTTAACGGCGGACACTTCTCACCATTCCTGGTTTCAAACCAAATAAAACAATTTTGAGTAAATAAAAATTACAAACAATTTTATATAATTTAAAGAAATCAGTGTATTAAGTTAAACAACGAACATGTTAAGAGAATTAAACCATTTGCAAGGGAGCTATCATACACCATTGTAACAATCGCATGGAATAGAGTGTGTTAAAATGAAAATTAATTACACAAATGACTGAATATTTGGCAATAACAAGCCTCACTAAAATGCTAAATAGTGTTTAATTTGAAATGAATAGAAAAATTTTCAAGAACATTTGGATTGAATTTGGTGGACAAAAGCATAGAATTAGAATAACAATGTAGTCAATCTTTATTGAATTTCATGCAGACAATGGCTACTAACACATTAACAGACGATGATACAGATATCTGAGAGAAGTTTTTGATTTTCTCTCTAACTACATTGATGCCTCTCTCATCTGATGCATTCAGCTCGAGAACACGCTCACGGAACATATCTCTACAAAATATTAATTTAACTACAATTTTATTTGTTTATTAATAAATTTTAACAAACATTATACAATGCTTGTCTGTCTATGTATAAGAAGAAAAGGCAAGATTAGAAACAAGGAAGAGATAAAAAACTGAAATTAGATTCTACACTGGATTCATAAAACTATGGAAGTTATTAACATGACCAATAATTAATTATCGTATGCAATGGTGAAAAAGAAGAGAAGTTCCATCAAGCGTTGACCATGAACAGGTTTAAAGGTGACTGAACTGATGAGGGCCATTGTAAGAAATTATCTAGGAGAGAAAAATATTTTTGTTGAGGACAAAATAATAATTATGTATTAGAAGAAAAAAGAACAATTTAGCTGGACCAAATATAAATCAAACCAAAATGAAGAAACATTTTAAGGAAGTAGTGTAAGTTAGCACGAACAAAAACTGAGATAAAAATTTATCATATAGTTCTGAAATTATGAACTCAAATATTGATGACTTTTTTATGTAAAGATTGATAATTTTTCAGCAGCAAATGTTTTGAACTAACCCAAACAATTCCCTAGCCAATGCAAGGATTGTTGATGTTTTACCAGTGCCCGGCGGTCCATAGAACAACAAATTTGGAAGCTGAAAAGTTAATTCAAACAAAAATATTTTATTTTACCATTATAAAAACAATCTTTCATTATAAAATAATCATAATTAGTAGAACTAAAAAATATTAAAATGCAAATTGAAACTGCAACATAGAAACTCAAAAAAGTTATGAAGGATTAATATTCACTCTATATAAAGCTATTCACATTGATGAATATGAAACTACACAAAACACTGATTTCCTAATTGTATTTAAAACAATCAGTTAGATTAGATGCCTATCAAGTAATATTCCAAGAAAAATTTTTCTAATCTATTTCCATTGAAAAAAACATTAAAAATAATTTGGAATTATGTTTTTATATCATATTATGAAGATTTAATGAAAATGAACCAAACCTCCTGACTGATGAAAGATTGCTTCAGACATGCCACAACTTCATCCTGATGGGCCACGTTACTGATGCATTTCGGTCGACTGTTTGATTGTTATAGTGTGATGAACATTACATAATATCTTGAATAATTATTTTAATCTAATTTATTGTAACACAATTTTATAATCTTAACATAAAAATCTCAAACAATGTTTGTATTGTTAAAGAAAATGAAGTAAAAATTCAAGTAAAATTATTAAAAGTAAATCAATAATTTAAAAAAAAGTAAATAGTAAAAATCTAATTAAAAATTATTTTAATTTAAATTAATTAACTAATTAAAAAAATAACTTACTATTTTTCCACCCAAGGTTTATCTGGTTTGTCAGTTTTCATTTTCTTATGCTATTTATGTCAAATTATCAGTACAAATTTATAAAACATTAATAATTTAATTCAATTTATAACAAAATAATAATAATTCATAAAATAAATAAACAAGCAAAAAATAATTCTATTTTTTTAATTTAGAATTTAGATTTTAGAAGAGTTTACTTAGATTTTATTTTAATTTTAGTTACTAATTTTATTTAGTACACTTGATATGGCAAAATCTTAGAGGAGTGCCAGCAACATGAAAGATAGGTATGAATGAGTAGGTGCACATGATTATAAAGCGTGAAAACACTCTTAGAAATATAAATTTTAATTTAAAAAAACCTAATCTAATGCCTAACCCTCACATTTTTTTATATTTTATAACAAATTACAACAGCTTATTTACGTGTGAAATTGTTTTCAATTCAATTGAAGGCACTGTCCTAGGATTATACCCTCTTAATACTTAATTAATTTAGTTATAGTATTAGCAAAGTTTTAGATATGATGTGATATGATAAAAATTAAAATTTAAAATAGCCATAACAAATAAATTAATAACCTCAATTTTAAAGAGATGAAAAGTAAACTTATGTTTAAAACTGTTTTACCACCAAACATATATATATATATATATATATATATATATATATATATATATATATATTATATATATATATATATATTCTATTTTTTAGTTATATGTATCAAACAGTATCTAACAGTATCTTGTTGAACAAAGTAGTATCATCATATAATTAGAATAAGTATCATAAAATAAATAAAGATACTTTTTTTAAAAATTTAAAAAATTCTCAATTTGATTTCATTGCGATATCGATGATGATGATGATTGTGACCTGACTAATTAAAAAACATTAAATAAAATTTATAAAATAAGATGTGTATATCGTTGCGAAATCGTTGGAGGAAATGAGTAATGACGTCATGTTAACAGTAGTTATTTTACTGCATGGTAGTTAAACAGCCGGTATAAAGGTTATATTCAATTCCTATCAAATAAATTTAACCAATTATCATACGCAGGCAAAAACTAAATAAAGAAATAGATACGTAGATATAATACAATTATAATGTTGTATTTACCCATTCAAATTGTACAATTATGTTATGGTGTGGTCTCAAATTATTTTGAATTCTGTTATAATATAACTTTTTAATATATATATATATATATTAGTTACTTTTATCAACAATTTTTAAAAAAATTTCAATTTGATTTCATCGCGATATCGATGATGATGATTTTGACCTGACTGATTAAAAAGTATCAATGAGAATTTTTAAAATAAGATGGAGAATTTGTTATATTGGGATATTCGTATATAAAGGGAGTAAAATTTTAATATAAAAGCGCTTATAAATCTACGCCTATTGGCTCAGCTTGGCTTGGCTCGGCTTGGAATTGGATGTTAAGAAAGGTGTGGTCTCAAACTATTTTGAATTCTTCCCGAAAAATTTGAACTGCGGCGTACATATGTAGCACTGATTACCGTTGCTTTTATAATGAATTTATATTATATATATATATATATATATATATATATATATTTATGTCAAATAGCCCGACATTAGCCACATAACTAGATTAGCAGATGTAATTTAATAGAATTCTTATATAGGTAGATGTCACCTTATCAAACTAAGGACGCTACTAAAATCCAAAATAATTTATAACAAATAGTAAAAGTTTCACCAATAATAGCATATAATTTTCTGAGAAGCCATTTTATTTTTTACCTTATTAATCATTTAAAAAAAATATATTTTAGAATTGAGGCGTTTGGTTTGCTTTCTGGAACATAGAATAATGAGAATTGTTTCTTGGAAATTTCTTAAAAATTTTGTCAGCCGCAGGCAAAAATTCGACTCCGTCTTAACGCTCGTTTGATATGTTTTTTTTTAATTTTTAATTAATTAAAATAAAATGGTCTGTTGCTCGGATTTATGGTTTCGACGAATGCTCACTTTAATAATTATTTTCATCTCTGTTGATTTTAAAGGTGAGAAATTTAATTTTTTATTTGAATAATTCAAGAACTGGAATTGTTATCTGTTAAGTTACTGTTAAGTGTTACTGCTGTACTGTGCTGTCCATTTTTAAACTAAATTTTAATTTTGGCTTTCTTAGGTTAGAAACGACGGATAATTATGGTTTATAATATAATTAGTATTAGTCCAACATACACTTTACAAGTTTACACTGGTTACACTTTACTGCTTCATTGCATTGCTTATTTTATATTTATTATTTGTTATTTCTTTAGTTAGTTTTTTAGAAGATTAGCATTAGATTTAGTAGTTAGACTACTATCATATTATATTTATAATTATATATTTGATTATTTATTATATTTTGTAGGTTTATAAATGTCATGACTGCACTCGATCTTTTTTATAAAATAATTAAAGCATGTCAAGGGTTTATTTAAAATATAAAATAAATAAACCCTATAATTTTGTATAATATAGGGTAGCAACATATAAATTTTATATGTTGATTATTTAGTACATAGTCATTGTTAGTTATTGAATTCATTTTATTTTTAGTACTTTAGTTTTTATATAAACAATATTTTTTGCACAGGTGTCTTATCTTTGAAATGTCTTTACAAGAATGTATCTCAGACAAACATCACTAAATTACCTATGCTGCACTTGAACTCGAACAATTCACTGGAATTACACCAGGAACCAGCAGCACTTACCATTGAATGTTCCGGCTACTGCTACTCACTCTGGTCACTTACTGCAACAAAGTTGAATGACGATGATCTTACTAACATTCAGATGCAAGGCATGATAATAACGATATTATTTTATTTATCTTAGTGTATAGTTTGAAATTATTCAATCATTGTTTTTTTTAAATTGTTTAATTAAATTTTATTTTTTTAAATTATTTAATTTCAAAATGATTAAACAAAAGGATGTTGGGATCACATGGATGATATGTATAACTGTGATCAGTTGGAATGCATATCAAGAGTGCCTCTATTGACAGCAAGCATGAGGAACAACACGAGGTTCTGCTGCTGTTCCACTCCCTACTGCAATGCGAATGTCACTGATGCTATCAACATGACTGCCTACGAAATAATGAGATCTGAGTTCTTGATGCAAAGTTTTGACCCGTATGATGACGACGATGGTAGGTTAACTGTCAATGTTTCATTTGTTTCTTTACACTTAAACTTCTAAAATTGAGACATATTGATCTGGTTGATAAAGGTTTGTTAACTATTTCAGATGTCCCAGAGAAAAGAAATGAATATTCAATTGTGCATGTCATTCTCATATGTCTGCTCATCGTTCTGACAGGCTTTTTGATTGGATTTCTGTTGCGTTGCTCACTGAATTATTATGTTCCCAATTGCCTTCAGCCTAAAAAACAGCAAGAAAATGTTCCATTTCTTATGCAGAATGAAAAGTTATCAACATGCTTCACAATAATTCCACATACAATTGAAATGAACAGGTTAATTATTGATCAGGTACTTTCTGAGGGAAGGTATGGCAAGGTCTATAAGGGGTCATACTCAAATGAAAAAGTATTTACCTCACTATTTCATTTTGCACGAGTTTTTACATTCTGTCTAATTAAATTTTATTTTCAAATGCACCAGGTGGCAATAAAAGTTTTCTTTCCTCGATATTGCGAGTACTTCACAAATGAAAAGAATGCATATTCCCTGCTGTCAGAATGCCAGCATCCATGCATCTTGAAGTACATCGGATGTTTTCAATCGAGTAACAAGACGATGGGCACCAATTCTGATCATCATTCATCTGTTTTCACGATTGACGAGCACACAATTGCTCGCTTCATCATCGTCACGCAATACCAGTCGCTAGGAACGTTGTCTGCATACCTCAGGAGTAACACTTTAACATGGGAGCTCCTGTGTAGGATGGCCTCATCCATTGCATCTGGAGTCTCCTATCTTCATGCTGAAATCAAAAATAAATGTAATTATTAAATTATTTCGATAATGTTTATTACCGTATTTAAAAAAATTGATTTTTAAATTTTGTACATTAATTTTTGCCAGTGTACATTTGAGTTTTAATCATGCTAGCAGGCCCGTACAAGCCAGTGTTGGTGCACCGAGATATCAACCCCCAGAATATCCTCATTAAGAATGATTTGTCCTGTTGTATATCAGATTTTGGCTTCTCCATGCTCATCACTTCATCATCATCGTCGTCGACTGCAGACGTGAATCATTCAAGCAACAACTCCTCATCTAATAAGGCTTCACTGACTGATGTTTGTTTGTTTGTTTGTTTGTTCGTTCGTTCGTTTGCTCGTTCATTTGTTTGTTTATTATAATTTTTAAGTTTGTTCATTTGTACAAATTCATACAATAGAGCAGTGTGTCGTTATCATTTAATTGCATTTCTTGTTATTTAATTGCTACCTTTTTTGCTACTCCTTACTTGTTGTTTGTAATAAATTTTTCTTGCTTGCCAATATGTTTTAAATAATCAATGCCAAAGTTTTCAAAATGATTATGCTGTTGTTTCATAGGATTCACAATTTTGTTATCCAAATAAAAATTAAAAATTTCATAATTTTATTTATCACATTTGTGAGATTCAACAACTTTACTTTATATGTTAGTACAATGATATTTATATTGATGATAATGATGGTGATGCTGATGATGATACAGGTTGGAACGTTGAGATACATGTCACCAGAAGTTCTTGACGGTGCGGTGAACTTGTTTGACTGCAAGATGTCACTGACGCAAGTCGATGTGTACGCCATGGGCCTGGTCCTATGGGAGATGGCTTCAAGATGTGCTGATTTGTATAAAGGTACAAATTTTTTTGCTGGCAAAATGTGGCTTCCATGTATGCTTCTCTACGTTTTAATGCATCCATGCTACAATTTATAAATTTACATATAAGTCGTAGTTTCTCTTAATAATTTGTATGTAGAATTTGCTGGAACAAAGTTCTATGTTTTGAATATTTTGTTCCATTAAGTTTGTAATTTATAACCGCAGAGTTTAAAATATTGTTTTTTCAGATGAGTTGAACATTCCAGCATACAAGATGGCCTTCGAAGAAGAACTGGGCAGACGAGTGACGTTTGAGAACATGCAGATCTTTGTCTCAAAGAACAAACGAAGACCAACATTCAACAAACTGTGGAAAGCCGACAGCAGAGCAATAAAATTGTTGAAGGAGACAATAGAGGAATGTTGGGACCAGGATGCAGATGCTCGCATATCAGCTCTCTGCGTCGACAGGAGGTTTTCAGATCTCAGCTTCTCCGCGCCGCATGTACTCGACTCCTCTGCAAGCACAACATCAACTGACCTTAACATCAGCACTGCACCGCACAACCACAAGATGCTAAAGATGAACAGAACATCAGTATCTTACGGCACTGATACCAGGTCTGGTAGTGACAGGAGTTCATCCATCGCTCATGATGCTACATTTCATGGTTAGCTCTTTTGTTCATTGTCGGATTGATTGATTGATTAATTGATTGATTGATTGGTTGATTGACTGATTGATTTTTCTTCATCATTTCAATTTTCATAAATTAGTTTGATTTTTCTAGCATTTTTTACAATTTTTTTTTACATTTTTTGCTCGTGGAAAGTGATGATGAATAAACATTACAAAAATAATATTATGTCCCCACAGGTAAACGCTACCAATGTTTCAATGCTTCGACATCATCATCAACCCAGGGTTATTCGTCATCATTATCAAGAACATCATCAACAGTTGAAGTCAAGGAACGTGGAAGTGATATTGTGCTAAATAATTTGAACAGTGACAGCCATGTTTCGTGCAGCAATGCCGTTAGTAACTCTAATGTTGATAGCTTCGAAGAGGGCTATCATGCAAACTACCATCATCATCGTCGTCATAATCATCATCAGAATTATCTTCCTCCTCATCGTCATCCTCCTCCTCTCCCTCCTCAATCCCTCCAAGTAGAGCCACTGTTGATGCAGCAGCGTAGAGTTGATGTTAATTGTAACGGTACCTGTGCCGGTCATGATAATGATGTCTGCGATTCTGGTACGCCGATGGTCGTATGCGGTGGAGACCACCTACTGAAGGATGTGACGTCACTTCATCATCATCACCATCAACATCAGCAACATCATCATCATCATCGGTCGAGGTGTAGGAACCCTTTTATGTCAAATTTGGCTTTGTGGTTTTCATCAAGTAAACGAAATAAGAGTAAGAACGCGAGTACAAACAATGATGATGGTGACTATGAAAATGAGGAAGATGATGATGGCAATGCTACCAATGACAATCATGAAAGAAGAAATTGTAAATTATGTAAGGTGACGGATGTGGACTACGCAGCAGTAGATGTAGGCCATGGTGGAGTTGTTGTTCGGGCTGGCAAGGCATGATCAGTGATCTGTTCATTTTGCTCATTCGCTTTTTTTAAATTGTTTTCTTCAAACATTCATTTCTGAACAATATCAATATCATCCTCATTGTAAATTTTTTTTTTTTACATTTTTTTTCGTATGCTACTATTTATATTAGTCGGACTGACTTGAGAGCAACATGGTACTCAGTTATGGCATCCGAAAATGTAAAAGCCGGTTCTTGAAATTCGTTTAGTATTTAGAAACCAGTTAGTTATTTAGTCATTGTGTGACAAAACTTACCTAGTTCCGTTCTTTTAAATTTTGTAACACAAACAGTATTTGGATTCTCTACTGCCAAATTGTTTCATTTCGATTCAACATTTAGTTAAATTATGCATTATGATTGTTTAGTTAGCAAAATAGGAGCAACACATTTTAATTCCTTACAGTTTTTAAGCTAAAATTATGAAATTTTAAGAAAATTTACGTATTTTGGCACAAAAAATATTGTAAATTCATAACTTTTTGAGATTAATTTTTCAAAACCGGTTCTTTCAGGTTTCAAAATTTTGAAAACGGTTTTCTTGAACCGGCGCAATGCCAGCACTGGGTGCTCTGTTCTGCTACAAGCAAGTTATAAAGGCGGTAGGTGATGTTTCAGCAGATTTCTTGGTGCAAAATGTCATAGAAGTTTTCACGTTGTTGCCGCTATTGTCGTTTGATGATTTTATTTCATGGCTAGTGTGTGTGTGTGTGTGTGTGTGTGTGTGTGTGTGTGTGTGTGTGTGTGTGTGAAATGCAAGATGTGAGCGTTTTGTGATATAAAGTGTTCGCACTTTTGTTCACAGCAATTACATAAAAAAGTGAACTGCAAAATAATTTACTTTACGACAAAAGGTTTTGAAAAGAATTTATACTTATTAAACTGTACCTTACCTCGGAAAGCAGAAAACGAAACATTTGTAATAATTATTATTTAGCTTCAGTCAATAGTATTTCAGTTCATTCTTTATATTCACGAGATAACAACCATGCATATTGGAATGCGTGAGCGGAGATTTCGTTGTAACACGTGAAGTTCCATTTAATTTCACGCATACACAGAGCTACATGTGCATGTGTAGCCGGTTGCCTGTATGTGGACAAGTGAAGTTTAAAATATTTTGAGATCCTCGGCAATAGTTCACGTATTGTTGATATTGTTGATATTGTTGAGTTTTACTGTACAAAGTATTTCTATTTACAAATTTATTTTTCACGATAGTTTCAACATAGATAGATTAGTATCATTATATTTTGACTTGTACGCTATTGTCAATCAATTTCTCAGTAAACATCACAACTTTTTCGTGTATTTTTACCTTCATCATTATTTTGTAGTCTAGATGTATATTTCTTAATAAGTGTGTGCGGTGTGTGTTGTTGTGTGGCGTGTGAATGTGTGGATGGATTGTTCCTCAGTTGCAGCTGACGACAAAATGTTCGAGTTTGCTGTTCAGTTGTTCAGCGGTTTCCAGTGTGTTTCCTTTTTTCATTTTTGTATTCACGTATTATTTTTATGCGAGTTATTCGAACAGATACATTAAGTTATTATAATGCTGATATCTTCAATTTAATACATCGCTCTTGTTTTATCATGTTATTGAAATCATAGTAGTACATTTTTTTATTTTAGCCTAGAAAGTTATTTTTTATTTTGTTCATATATTGTAAACACATTTCAACAAAAACCCTGCTTCCTTTTATATCTTCGTAAATTTATCTTTTATGTTAAAAACGTTGCAACAAGTGACTGATTGATTGTTCAGCGCTTATTTTCATGGTGTGCAATGGGGTTATAAAAATTTTAATTGGGTTTATAATAATTTTAATTATTTTTATTAAATTCAATTGTATAAAGTGCGGGATTTACATTATAAATGAAACATTTGTTGCAGGACTTATGATAGTATGGGAGGAGTGTGTTGCACTAATAACGACTAAGAGTTTGTTCCTCATTAAAGCACAAGCGAGCAATGAAAATCTTGCAGTTTACCAACATTACAGTCTTCTATAATATTTAATGCCTAATAAAATGAAGTCTTAATTAGGGCCGGATTTTTGAATAGCTAAATAAAAAAATTCCCTGTGCTTCTAATTTGCAGGGGTCCAGGTTTCAACTCCATTCTTCATATTCTGATGTTGATATTGAAAGCGAATAGTGTTGCAGATGTTTCCATCGTGTCCCATTTACATCATAAGAAGTCGTTCTTTGTCATTTTCCGGAGAAAAATGTATACGCTGCTGTCTCACATTATCAGATCAAAAGATAGCGCATTTATCCGCAGACCATTCAATTTATAAGAGGTTTTGAAACAATTCCAAAAGTTTATGTGTACAATTATCGAAACCTGCTAAGGCACAATCTTACTGTCCAGTTCATCAGAACACAAAATACATTCAAGAAGTAATCTTTATACAAAAGAGTAAATAAATGAAACTTCTGCAGTAAGCGATAAAAAAACTACTTTAAAATAATACCAATGGCCATAAGGCAACATCAAAACAGTTTTTATGATATCCAGTCAATGAATTAAATTCATTTAACCAGCCAAGGAATTTTTTTCAATAAATGCATTTTAAATTATCTGAGAAATCGATACAAGATGAAAAAAATAGCAGAGTATCTAGAAGATGTAAAAAATCCATCAAGCTATTCATACAACTAAAAATTAACTTTGATGACACTGATGTAGGAGAGTTAATACGATGAAAGGTGATATCTGAAACCTTTTTTTAAATGGCTAAAAGAAGTGGAAGGTTGAGCGTCAAAAAATTTCTTCCGAATCAATATTTTGATAGCGGTAATTTTCTAACCCCCAGATTTCCGCGAACCTATTATTAATATATTATTTGCAAACGGTTTTGATCTTTTTTTACGTGTAACAGTAGTAAAACCATCAACATCAATTGTTTTTAAAAGCCTCTGATATGAAAAAAGTAGCAATAAGCAAAATTATATTCAACTGTACGGAATGAAGTCTAAAAGTGAATTCTTAAAACGTTCATGATTATGGTAGCAATAAAATAGAATAGATTATGTATTATATTTGATATTTGAGAGTTGATAGCAATTTGATATATCGCCTGTTTCTTTGTGCTGTCATACGAGGACTGTTCATAGAGTTACCGCCAGTGAAACGCCATAAAAAAGTTTTGTAGGACGTGCATGAGCAGATGTTTTCTATTATCAACAGCCAATTTGACATTACTTCAACAATGACTCCTTTATATGACTTGTGATTGAATGTTTAATCTCAATGGGGGACTTAAATTCTCATGTGAACAACGCACAAAGTATGTTGTGTTGTTCAAACACGCCACACACACGCGAATGATTATTATTTCAAAGTAATTTTTAAAAATTGGTAGACATTTTAATTCTCCTGTTACTTTTTTCAGTTCTTTTTTATTTTTCAAATAATCATTTTTAATGACTAGAAAAAACATTAAAAAACTCACAAGCAAATTAATTGTAACAGAATAAATGTTAAAATTAAAAAAATTTATAGCACAATTTATAATGATAAATTGTTTCTAGATTTCATCACTAATCCATCTATATTTTTGTTAGCTAATTTACAATCCAGTTGCAAAAACCAATCCAAAGCGAAATCATTCTTTTGAAATAAAAGTTTGATTCATAAACGTCTTTGAAAGGTTGTGGGCTACACTTTCATTACTCGCCTTGTCCGTATAATTTGTTTGTTGCTTTCAACTTCCGTCAACGTTTAACAGCAGAGCTTATTTGTATATTAATCATGAGATGAACATCGTGGCACGCACAATGTAAAGCGAAGGAAGACTGCATATGCAAAAAGAACCGTTTAACGAAACTGTCGAAGACTTGAGGAATCAAAACTGTTTATCAGCCACCAATGAAGATTAGAGTAAAATGACTTATATATATTCAGAAAAATTGTTTGACAAAATGTTAATATCGACGTCGCACAGAGGTTTTATTCCTAATGATACATCATAGCCATCGTTGTCAATTTTCAAAGTATTGAAGTTCGTTGCATCTTCAAACAGTCTCCTTCTCACGCTGTTTTCTTGCTGGCGTTTTAGTTTGTCTTGTTTTATTTTAGTTGAACGATCGAAAATCATGTTATGCTTTCTTACACTTTTAAAATTTTTCATGTTTATTTTGTTCCTGAAAATATTTGAAATCCCAAAGTTTAACGTCGTTTGGTCTTCATCCCAATCTTCTACAAGGATGTGATTTCGAGGTGTTTGAAATATGTTGTTGTTGTTGTTGCCAAAGGTTTGGTAGATGTTGTTACGATGCGACGTTACATGCAGTGGTGTGGCCGTGATTACAAAACTTTTGTACATGGGAATCAATTTCTCGTGACCGTTTCCAATGGTTCCAACGTTCTGACTTGCAATATTTTTGAAGCCTTCCAATAAAGAATTATTATCTGTACCTACAGAAGTTGACTGCCATGAATTAAACTTAGGTTTAGAATATTTGTCGTCGTTAACATTGTTATTATCGCAACTCTTTATATTATGAAGGTAACCATTTGGATTGAGCGGCAAGTCATTGTTATGAATTTGATGACGACGAGAATTTGGCAGAGGCGGTTTCGCTTCCATTTTAAGGGGAATTTTATCTTTTTCAGATTTTTTAAGGGCAATTTTTGTTATTGGAATAATTTTCCACTCTAATTTTTTTAATTTAGCACCGTCGTTTTTAAAGGATTTGTTTAATGTTGACTGGCTCGATCTGTAATCGTCTCCATTTAAAGGTTGTAATTGTTTAGTTTCATTTCTTTTGTATTTAGAAGATTTTGTAGAGAAGCTAATGAAGTTTTTAAATTTTTCCACAAAACTTTTGTTACTTTTATAGCTTCGATCATTGAAAGCATATCCATTTTCTTCTAAAACAGGTTCACTACGACTACGCTCATGAAAATAATCGTTATTCATTTGAGAGTTTAAAAAACTGGTATTGTTATTATCACAACCCATAAAATTATTAAAATTAATAATGTAATTAAGGGAAAAAAATATTCACAAGTTTTTATATTAAATTACAAATAAAAATCAGACAAAGTGCATTTTACAACAAATTCTTATTTTAACTGAGTGAAATGCTGATTTATAACGAACGTCTTTTACAGAAGATTCGCATGAATGATCTCCGAGCAGATGTTGCGGTGCAATTATTAATCTACTTGCACATATTTATAATGATTATGTACACATGTAAATTAAAATCGCACACATATTCACGTAAATTATTACGATACATAGGACTTATTTTTTCAAATGTTTCAATTAAAACTCTTTAAATTTAATCGTCTACACAAAGTTTTCGTTTTTGATAACATAAAATATAAATCAATTTCTTCTTATTTATTTAATTATTTTATTTACGTTATTTTATATACGTTAAGTTTAACCATGCCCACATCATATGTTCAACATCCCAATGCCATGAATAAAGAATGATTAAGTGGCTCATTATTTTCAGAAGTTCTCTAATGTTGCAGATTTGTTGTTGTCTTGTTGTGTTGCACTCTTTTTCTTATTTTATAAACTTCATAACCCAATTTTAATTATACACGTGTAAAGGTTTTCTTGCAAAAATGGTGCGTTTTTTAAGCAAATTTAGTAAACATTAATGGCGTGTAATTTATTTTCTCGAACAGTTCAGTTATCTAATACTGTGAGGTGGTGTTGATTTTTGTGCGCGTGGAGTTGTTTGGTCTGTAGTTTGGTGATTGTTGATTGATTGTTTGTTGATTATTGTTAATTGTTGTTTGTTGTTGTTTTACACCTGTTTTGTTAATGCCATGTGGTTTTCTTGGCGTTATAAAGAAGCTTAACTAGAATCAAAAGTAGAAATGACTCCATCCTTTTATAGATTGTACAGTGATCAATTATAATTGTTACAAACGTAAATTTAAAAGGATGGGTTTGTGTAATCGGTGAGAGTCAATAATTACATTTACTCAAACCCTTACAGATCAACATTTTCTTTAGGTGCTTTACTTCAATTCCTAACTTTGAACCAATATGATTGACTCGTGTCTCTTCTCACTTACGTCCGGCTAAACAGTTTAGTAAAGAGATTTCATGATTTGAAAGTTGGCGTGTCGAAAAGTTTAAAGAAACAATATAAATATAAGAGAGATGATGTAAACATAAAAGTTGTTACGATCATTTCAATGAATCAATCAGTGTACAGTAAGTTAAGAGCTTTATTTATTTATTATAATTCACTCAGAAATCACAATTCATTTTTTAATATTTAATTTAAAATAATGATAATCTTATTACTTAATGATTTAATAATTTTAATTAATTAATTTTAATTTATTAATCAGTTTAAATTTAAAATTTTATTCAAAATTCAAGTTTGTTAAAAGTTAAGACTTACTAAATAACTTAAGCAAGGACTTAATTAAGCCTCCTAAGGTTAAAAAGTTAAACTTTAAAATGGGGTTAACATAATAAAATAAATAAATAATAATAAAGAATTGAATAAGAATAATAAGATAACAGTAAGTTT
>NW_008705254.1:2699046-2717776 GCF_000326865.2 Helobdella robusta
GTTAAAACTTTATTAAATCAAAAAACTTACTGTTATCTTATTATTCTTATTCAAATTCTTTATTTTTTATTTTCTTGAACCTAAATTAAAAATTAAATTTCATTTGAATTTGATTGAAAAATTATTTAATTATGCAGGTGTTCTTGGCAAATCCAGTGCAAATCAACATTTGAGGACATCCTGTAGAAAATGTGGCTATGGTAGAGAGAGGCATTTTGATTCTGAATTTTGATTTAATTAATTTTTACTGTATTAATAAATTATAAATAATTCAATATTAATTCACTTTTTCAATTACCTTTATTTTTATTAATTTTTAAATGTAAATTTTGAATATTTTTTAACTTTTATTTTTATGTTGAACTACAAAATATAATAAAAATTAAAGTACATTAACTACTCTCAAAATTCAAAATTGTATTTATAAAAATATATTAATTTAAAAAATAACCATTCCATTAATAAATTGATGACCTTGTCTTTAATTGACAAATTGTTAATTTTTGAAATAACAGCAGGCCATTTGACATTTCAGTGTCGAAACTTCTTGAAAGCAGACCCTAGCAAAGAAATTGTGCTCGATATAAGCAGTACGAGTTCAGAATCATCAGATGATGAGGATGATAATTTCATTTCTCCTTTACAAAAATTGAATAAAGGTCTGTTATTTTAGTTTTAATTAAACAGTATTTTTTTTAATTTTATTTTTTCAAAATTGCCACTTCCTTTATTGTAGAATCTATATTTTGACATTCAGAAAATTTTGCATTGCTGTATATTAAATGAAAATAGATTTTATATTTTATAATTTTTTTAGATTTATCGAGTTCTTCACATAAAATGAAAAAGAAGAAAAAAAAGTAATATATTTTTATTTTGGACTATTGAATTTTTATATTTTGTTTGCACACTGTTTCATATATTTTGTATGTTCACAAAGTTTTAAAGTATTTATTAGCTACTCAATTTTTTCATTTTTTTAGTTTCTTGGTCACTGATATTTATTTTTCATACAAGGTCAAGGTATTAAATTTGGCTTCTACAAAAAACCAAAGTTGAGACAATTAAAATCTGCAAATTACAGAAAGAGTTATTTGCTGTCATTATTTGATTCAAATTTTTTCTGTTTTAACTAGTTCATGGATGACTATTTGATTAAAAGGACTGTTGATGGGCTATTAATCTTAATACTTGGATGACTTGTTTTTTCTTATTCCATTTAAATTTGTTGGAAACGTGGTGTGCTCATATTAGCAGATATTTTTATATTGTTCTGAATTCTTTCTTAAGCATTGATAATTGGAGGGAGGGTGCATTTGTGCAATTTGAACTTTTCAATCAAAACTTTCTACCTGTTTTGCGACATTATACTAATTTACAAACTGATCGACACTTTAAATTATCTTCTTTAAACGTCTTCAAAAAACTTCTTATTATAAAACTTCTGATTTCTATTTTCATTTCAGAAAAAGACGATTGAGCGAAAAAGCGAGCGATTCAACAACAACTGACCTTTCGGTTCCCACATCGAAATTAAAAAAGAAAAAACATGCCACTTCAAGTGAAGGCCTGAAGGAACAAAAGCACAAAAAAGTTAAAGGCCGACACAAAGATGATGACGATGGTGATGATAGTGGCAGACGGAAAAAGAATCATCATGGTACAGATGATGAACATGAGAATAATGTTGGCACACGAAAACGAAAACATCATCATAAAGGTAATGAAGATGAGGATAATGATGAGGTGCAAAGACGAAGTCATCATCACAAAAGTGATAAAGATGGAGAGCCGAAAAAGAAAAAAGCAAAGAAAAAAAAGTCCAAAAACCATAAAGCCTCAGACTTTGAATGAAATACAAATTTTTTATGTTCAATAATAACACAACACAATTTTAACAATTTTTTCATTGTTGATTTTATTTACACTCTGATCAATGACGAATTATACTTTTAATAAAAAGAGATCAATTTTAATGAAGTTTTATTTTATGTAAAATTACGCCAAGATTGTAAATGATATTTATATTGAAGGATGACAACTTTTGATGACGAATTAATTAAATAGTTTATTCCGCTATTGAAGTGATTAAGAAATCTGGAATATTATTTCGACTGTTCGTTTGTGAAAGGTTGAACGTCGAAGAGCTGCGTGCGATTTCAATTGTTTTACAATTAATTTGTACGTTGTTGTTCGCTGCTGGGATCATGATGTCCTCGTCCTCTTCCTGTGCCGGTTGGTCGTTGAGCAAACAGTTCCTCGATCGTTTGTCGGAGGTACTCGCGTCGACATCCCTTCTCGGGCAGTTGCAGGAATGTTGCTTGATGCAGATGTTTTGTATTCTCGGGATGTATGATTCGTTGAAATAGAAAGAATGTTGCTGTAACTGGAGATGCGAAGACGGCTGGTGGAGGTTCGACGACATGTAAGGCATGTAGGCGGGTAGAGTTGACGTCTGGCTCGTGTAGGATCGTTTGCTTGTATCCAATAAGGAAGTTGATAATTGATGGCAGCAGTTATCGCTGTCAACGTGGAAACATTTTGTGTTGCTGGTTGACATGGTGTCGAAATGTTCGTCGGTGATGTTGTCGTTGTTGTGCTGCTGCTGCTGGCAGAGATGGACGTGATCTTGAGACTTTGGTGTGGAAAAGGATGCGATGGGTGTTGAAAATGTCGTACCCGATGCGGAAAACGTGGTTGTAGTTTTCAGTTGGTAGTTTGGATTGTTGGCGCGTGGACCGCTTGCTATGTTGTACCTTCTGCATTGGGCGTTTCAGGTTATGAAAATGATTGTAAAATTTTATTTTCAATTAGACGTTTTGCAGTTTGGCCGTTAATTATTCTGCAGTTAGTTGGCTAATTGATTTGTTTGAGAGAACTCTAAATTATAAAATTAATTAAAATATTTTCAAGACGTTAACATGTTGATAAATTAAAGTTAAAATACAATGTGCTTGGTGTTGTTTAATTATTTTTCTGTTTAATTTATCTATAAAAGAACAGATCGTACAAAACTTTAATTTATCAGTTTTCCTTAAACAAAACCATAGATAGATAAAAGCCAAGCGAGTAGAAAATTTCATTAAACGTAGGAATGAGTATGTGACCTGCGTTATATTGATATAATGCCCCTTGTATAAATAAATAACAAGCCATAAAACACCGCTACCAATTACTGTTAGCGTCTTAAATTCTTCCTGCCTAACTATCCAGGATAAGCTTGTGAATATAAAAAATCCTCTCCTTAATAAAACTTTATATTGGTTGGCTCATTGGACATTTCGTTGGCTTCAATCAACTTTAAGTGTCCAACTCATCTTGGCAGGTCGTTATATACAGGCTTCTCGTCTACATACAACCACATTCTGCATTCTACACGAGTTCTCTCTTTGTACGTGGTCGATGTGTGCAGTTGTGCATCTGACCAGAACGTTATGCTGGCGGATGGTTCTGTTGTTACCTACTCATTCAAGTAAAATGGAGATTTACTGCATTACAAAACTGGAAGAGGTAACATGGAAAACTGATCAAGGTACGGATAAATGACATTACGTAATGGATTGGAGTAAAATATTGAATATATTACGAGTGGCCAAAACAGGATAAGTTTTTTTTGAAAATTTGCAAAAAGTAGAACATCATCACATGAAAGGATTAAAAGCTTCAAATTGTTTGTTAGCTAAATGGCGCTGCAATGTTTATCCCGTTAAATTCAGTAAGGCAAATTTATTTTCTGTATTGTATTTGTTTTATACATCGAGTTGTTTTTGACGACGTTGTTGTAATTTGTTATAAACAAAATGTTCTGATAAATCAGAGGTGGGCAAACTACTATTTTATGCGGCCCTCGAGGCCTTCTTTGCTAAAAAAGGTCGTCAGCCAGACACAATGACCAAAAAAAAGAACCACAAATCTTAAAAAAATTCTCCCACGGGTCAAAAAATTTGCTATTTAAGTACATATGCGGCCCTTCAAAGTTAAAATGGTTATTAAAGCGGCCCTCATAACAAAAAGTCTGCCCACCCTTGTGCGAAAGTAATAAAATTATTTCATTCATGCTAGCCGGTGAGATTCATGCTATTTGGGGATTTAACAGAGTTAGTGACTGATCATTTTTTTAAATATTTTCTGAACTGAAATGAGAAGTTTTTTTTAGTTTATAACAAATATTCTTTCTGATTTGTTACAATTTTTGAAAACATTTAACTAGCGTTATTAAAAGAAACTTTTTGAAACATTCAGTTGGCACAAAAAGTGTGAACTTTCTTGATATAGGTCTAACACATTACAATACAACCATTATTTCCATCAGCATTACTGTCTAAGGGCTTGTGATCCTTTTACAAAATACGAAGGCAAAAGTTGAATAAGCATTGTAAAAGTTAAAATACAAATTAAAAAAATAACGTATCCTGATATGATTACATAAAACACATCATTGAGTTTTTTCAAACTCAAAATTTGCTAGGCAAATAGAAAATTAATGTTCAAACAAATTTTGCGACAATAATTAATGCACCGGAAAGTTTGAACACTAATATAAGGCTAGTTTTGATTCAGTTCGACAAAATTTTCTGAAATAAATATTTTTTAAAATAGAAACTAATAAAACCGATGAACAGTTTTTATATTCGGCAATCGAAGATTTTTAACAACTGCCAAATAAATATAAGGCTTTTAATTTTTATATTCACAACAATTTAAATTATTTAATTTCCTTATGCTATCTGTTGAGTTGAAAAATAATGAGTCTGTTTAAAAACTGACTAATAAATTCAGTGGCTGATACAGAAGTTAGCGTTGGGAGGATGATTTTTAAAACTCCAAACGATATTCAAAGTTTCAAGTATGATGACGTTTTTTTTATCTAGTTACCGTTTACGTTAATACTAAATTTTCTAAATTTTTCTCTTTCATGGTTTGGTTGGATCCACTCTTTTGGATCCACCACTGATATATTTCTTGAGTTGTTTTGTCAGAATTTTAAAAATTATATCAATAATTAAAATTACGAGCAGTTGTGTTGCGATTAGGGGAGGGATTGGATTAGAAAACTAAACAAAATTTAAGAAAAAAAAAAATTTATAATAGTTGAAGTCGGAGTAACAAGTCGACTCACACAGAGAAGCATACACTAGTTATCCTATCTTGTTTGTTTTTTTTTTAAATTTGTATAAGAAAGCAAACCTACTATTAAAAACTAACTGTCACAACATTTTCTCAAACTTTTTTAAGACGAAGAAACGAAGAAGTGATTGGCGATATGAACCGAACGACCTGCAAGAAATATTTCATGAAAATGAGCTCCTCATTAAAAAAGGTCATCAAGAGTCCCCCAATGCATTTTGCATCTTCATTCACTTCATCGAATTAAAGAAATTTTTTAAGTTGGATTGATTATATCGAGATTAAATTTTAATTTAATAAAATCAGTCAACTAAGAATAAAGCTCCATCAATTTAATGTTCCGTTTGGACATCATGTGACAAAAAAAAAGTCTCAAAAAAATAAATTTAAACACACCGGTCAATTTCCTAGTTAAATTAGATATCATATACCTTTTTTTTTAGAAATAATTTATCTCCAGTTTTTGCCGAAACTCTTTAAAATAATGTTTCAGAAAAAAGAAAGTGAGTTGTTTCTTAAACGCATAAATAATAGATCGTAATGAGATTGGTTTTGAAAAGAATCAATCGAGACGGAACAATTGACTTTTTCAAAATAACGTTAACTCCACCGATATTTCTAAAATACTAGCAACTTTCTTAACACTAAACCAGAAACAACACTTTGTAAGTCTTCGTCTGCATGTTGACGATCCTTTAAATGTAGTTTACATAAATTTTTATCATTTAAAGTTTTTTAATGAAATTAAACTTAGTAGAGTTGCATTGAGTGACTTACATTATAAAAAAAATGACAGGTCACTTGGCAATTTCAGACTTTTTTAATTGATGCAAATGCTGGAAGGTAAAATTTTTTTGGTAACTGAAATGTTGAATTTAGATTGCCAGAGTTCAAAAACAAACTTTACCATCGTGCACATGCAAGAATTTGTTCGTTTATCAGGTCTCCCACTAAAAATCAGACTGAAAATCTTTCGTGTTGAATAAACAAAACATAAAAGTCAATGCTCATTTTATTCATCCATCAATGAGCCACACATTTTTAAATCCAAAATATAGCTTATAAGAAAATAATCTTTAAAAAATTATAAAAAATTTGTTGAAAACACAATTCGTTTAAAAATAAATGACACTAAACCAATTGTGTAAACTTAAATACGAAACTTTCCGAAAAGTAAGCCAAATGTCAGGAAATTAACTTAAACGTTTAACAGATGCGTACTTAGATAAATACCAATTTAGAAGAAGAAATTATCTACAATGGATTAGAACACAGCAATTATGCTGCTTAACTCGATAGATTCATTTGAGTTTTCTAGAATTTATGCATTGTTGAAAAAGCAGTTGACTGTGATGAATTTTTCATTTCATTTATTTGACATTTTGGACTTGTGTGATGAATATTTAGAAGCATAAAACAACTGAGCTTCCAGCTCAGGCAGTTTACTACTCCTCTCAGTCCAACAAATTTGTAACTGATGGACATGATAACAATTAAATTAATTAAAAATGTTTTAAAAGTTATTTGTAATGTTGTTTTTAAATACAAAATATTTGAATTTATTACGTTCGTTCAATCTCATTAGGAACCAGCCTTTAGAATAAAAATAAAATGGCAACCTTAATGAATATATGTAACGCCGCACTGATCAACCGACAGTGGCTGGCTGGTGCTAAAAATTGAAATATTAGTTTTTCACAGCAAGAAAATCTAATATTAAATATTTTTATTAAATTTTTGTTGTGTAAATCAGCTTCATTTTTTTTGTTATAAGCGACAATAATTTTGTGTTTGAGTGGTGAGTGCTTATTAAATATTAAAGAAGAATTAAGATCCTATTTCATGCATGACTCAGAGTCGGCATCACCATTATACTTCTGCTTGTTAACGTTCTTATATTTCTTAAACACGTGTTCATAAACTGATTAACCCTGACGTCTATGCTGTTAAAAAAATATTCAACAACCTTCATCTAACTGACATGCACTTTGTTGAAACTGAAATATTTTAAAATTAGACTGCATATATAAACCTGCCGAGGACAGCAGAGCAAACATACATTTAATATTTAATATTTTTCATTTCTCACTGGTAACTATCGATTAAATTTAATTACTTAAATTAATTAAGTTTATAAAACTAAAGTCAAGCTTAATTAGTAGTAATTACATTAGCAAAGTTGGCGAGGGCAACATAACATAATAACAAAAGCTAATGACCTTTTAAGGAAAAGTAGTCCGAGAACTAGCACACACATGCTGACGCTGACCGAAACTCCAACCACAATGACTGCAACTACAGCTTTATTTAATTCAAATATCTTTTTGCAATTATACATTTCATGATGAAATAACATCAGCATCAAAAAACATTAGCAACATCAACAACAGAAAACATTAGCAGCATCAGCAAGAGTATCTCACGAGACACATGTTACCTGAAGTAACTTTCAACTTCGAGTATGAGAGGCTGGCCGTCGACAAAACACCTGCCAGTTTATATTATTAACACATCTTGAATAGTCAATCTATTTTAGTAAAAAATTTATTTAAGAGCCATTCTATTGATAATAACATTTTGCGTATGGTTATTATTTTTTTTTACTAAATAATTTTCTCAATATTTCCAATGAAGATAAATGCTCTCTAATCAATCTGTAATGAAAGGTAAATAAAATAAAATTAAATTAAATTAAAAGTTTAAATTTGTTGTCACGCGATTTGGTGATTTATCTAAGGGGACAATTTATCAAGACACATTCTTCAAGAGCCTTTATTCGTTGTTCTATTGGACGAGCATCAGTTAGAAATCGAAATAAAATCAAATCTAATCAATTAAATAAGATAAGGGTAAAATAAAAAGAAATAGATAAGATAAAATGAAATAAAATAGTGGCTCTGAATAAAATTTTGTAGAGTCTGAATATTTTGGTTTAGAAATAAAAATAAATATCGATAGAGCAAGACCTTGAAAATTGATCATTAATTATGAAATTGATACTGTTTTTCAGTCTGGTAGTTTTGTAAGGGGTAATATTATCAGTTATTAAACATTTCATGTCAGCAGATTTTAAATTTTTGATCACAAGTTTATGGATGTAACTATTGAATAATTTGTTTGAACAATAACAGCAGGATATGGATACGTACCTAGTCATTAGCAGGAGATGTAACCACCAACATTTCTTGATATATTATATAAGCCAACAATAACATTAAAGTATTTATAATTCTAATTTTAATTTATACAGGTAAATTAAAATTGTGTAATTAAACACGGGCAACCACCATCTACCTCTTATAAGGTAACACTCATGTCCTCACCTGAATCAGAATCCTTCATGACGGATCTGCCGCTGCCCACAACGTTCGAATGCGACGTGCAGTTGCCAACAAATCCTTGCCAGCCACTCTTGTTGTTGCACACGAGTGTCCATGACCTTTCGTCGACCTTGCATTTCAAATTGGCAGTCATCTTGTCCTTGGAGTACGTCACGTGGTACGTCTCGTCCAACAACTGGATGTCTCGACAGCCGACGGCTGCGTGGAAGGTGCAGTTGATTATCGTGCAAGATTTTTGTTTTGAAATTTAATGCCTTTTATGGGAAAAAATAAAAATTTTTTAAGAATTATTTTAAACAAACAATGATGAACCAATTATTCGGCACAGTAAAGTTGAACAACATTAAATTCTAAAAAAATAATTTGTTCGGGATATTTGATGGATAAAAAAAACTCTAAAGCAAACGCCCAACACTTTTGTAAGTTCAAAAATGTTTTGGAAAGATTGTTTTCATTTGAAATGAAAGAAATAAAGCGTGAAAGAATGCATGCCATGTTCTTCTTGAACACATCTCAACACAATGCAGGCTTGCAATCTCAGCAAACATTCATGACTTATTGAAATGGATGACTTGCAAGTACTGACCCAGACTTCATTGCATGGACTTGCGCCACGATATATCTTCGACTGCTCATATAATCGATCGCTGTCCTCTTTGTTCTCCCGGTGCCGTTGTTTTTGTTCTCACAATATAGGGACTTATTTGCAGATGTTCACTTAAGTTAAGTTTTGTTCAAGTTTAAAAATGCATTTTTATTGAAAGTTTCCGTGACCTGGTTGTTTTTTTTCTCTATATGAAATGTACTTTTTAATTTTATATTTGTGGCAGGTTTGGTATTTTTAGTTTTTAAATGTTTTTCATGTTTGTTGGTTTTGCCGAAGGATCAATTTATCTCGTGAAATATTCATCCACTGACAAGTCAAACACAACTGAAGCCTACTGTCAAAATATTTTTATCAATGAAGTTGTTGGTGCGAACTAAAATTCATTTAAAATTACATATATTATTGTTATTAATATTAAACGTTCAACGTTTAATGAAATAATTTTTAAATTACATTATTTTTGTTGAAAATTTTAAAATTTTGTTGTTTTAACTTATTTATCTTGTTCAAATAACTTTCATAGATAGCATTGACTGCAATGGCAGCGAACTCCCCACTTTGAGAACTTTCATAAATTTGTCTTCTTATGTTTCATTGTCATGCAACAAATTCAACATCTCAAGCAGCAACCCAAGTCATATTTACATCCTCAAAGTAAAATTATTCTTCTGCTTTCAATAAAAACCGAGCAGAACTTCACGGAGACGCATACAGATGTAAATGACCAACCAACAATTCATGAATGCAAACAAAATATTCAAATAAACCAAAACATTCATCAAAATTCATTAACTACATACAGACATACAAACGCATACAATCTCATGCATACCTCCTTGAAAAGTGAAAGCAAACACACCATCACATGTAACGCACATACTGACGCGTGCAATTACATACAAAACCCGTAAAGTACATTTGAACCGATAGAAAAAACACACACGGCCAACCCTACACACGAACCTCAACACAGATGCAAATAAACAAAACATGGCATCTGGAGACATGGGAAGCATCATGCCTTCATCGAACCTACCAGATGATGCGAAAGTATATATTTGCTTCCATTGTTTGAAAAATGTCCTCACAGACAATCAGCCGCTTGCATCAAATAAGCAAATCACTGGAATGACATTTCAATATTGCACAATTCATCATTTAGTGACCATTGGAATTCATCGTGAAGTAATTGGCAAGTTTTTAAGTGGAAAACGTGCTATTAAAATATTACAGTAAAGAGAAACAATTTGTAAATTTTAACAAACTAAAAATAATAGAAGTAGTAGTAGTAGTAATAGTAGTAATAATAATAATAATATTATTATTATTATTATTAATAAAAATAAAATAATAAAAATATTAATAATAGTAAAAATAATGGTTTAATCGTGGTAAAAATTGCAGCAACTGCAGTAGTAGTAGTAGTAAAAGTAGTAGTAGCAGTAACAAAAATGTTAAAAATTATTGAAATACTGTCACCAAGTTATTATTTATTGTCATGCATAAACCTTTGCAAGGTTCTAAAGTTGCAGAGCGCGTGTAATTTAGCTCGCTCAATCATATTGTGATAATCTATAAACTATTTCGACGAAATGTATCTCTGTGTTTTATATATGTGAATATGATGTTGTAATTGTTGTATGTCTGTGTGATGTTGTACGCGTTTGTTATGTTGTATTTGTTGTTTGTGTATGTGACGTTGTATGCTATGCCTATGTACAGAATAATTAGTGAAGAGGATGTTATGGTTGTTGATGGTTGTGGATGTGATGTGATGTTGTCTAGATATCGCTGCGTGCATTTCTTCACACGCATATTTGTCGTTCGTACGTTCATGCACACGCTTGTCACATGTTTGTAATAGTATTTACTTCAATGTTTATCGAAAAACAAACAGAAAACAAACGAACGAACAAACGAACGAACAAACGAACATTACTTTCGACATCTTTTACTTGTTCTATTTCTTTCATTCTTTATGAACTCATAACTAAGCGACTTGCTTTGTTACAATTTTTGCTTGATTTCATGACGACGACTCTTCTCTAATCACAGCCCGCCCGCCCGCCTAAAAATCTTCCAACAAAACATCACGCTGCAGTTACGTGTGTGAGGCTAATCAAACAAAAATTGAAAGCTAATAAAACAAAAAATTATTTCAAACGAATGAAAATAAAATAGTAAAATTCATTTTTTGGGACAATTTAATGTTGCCATTGCAATCATTTTGAAGAAGAGTTTCGTTTTTCGTTTGGTCTCAATGGCGGTGTTACCATATCAATTTATACTCTTTTACTTTTCAACTTTTAATACATTTTTTAAACAAAAAATACTCTATACACACAACACACACACACACACACATACATTAATTTACACACACACACATACACGTTCACACACACGCAAACACACACACACACACACACACACACACACACACACACACACACACATGCTTATCTGATCTTTAAGTGATTAATTTTATTTATTGTTACCATAAAACGACGAACATTCTTTTTTAAGAAAATGAACGGCCAATGTTCATCTGATGTGTTTAAGGTATTTTTCCAACAATTATGTCAAATAAAAAATTGTGATCTATTAATTCAATGATGTTTTTAATTTAGTTACTTAGGTTACGTGCCACCTTAAAAAGTCGAATGTTTTAGAAGCAAATATAATCTTAAAAAAAGATTATATTTAATCGAAAAATTGTTTTAACATCAAAACAAAAAAACAAAAAAAAACAGTTGACACAAAACAGCACCAGAAATCCATTCCTCCAGAAACATTTCCAGAAAAACCACAGCATGCTGCAATAATTTTTCCACAAAAACAACCACAGTTGTGCAATCACTACCATCATCCTAAAACATTACCACCACAAGCAACCCCCTCCGGACTGCCACCACCACTACTGCAACCCCACCACCACCACACCAACACTACATTATCGACCTCAACCACCAACGACTTCATCAAAACCGGCATTTTTCACAACAATGGAGAAACCCATTAACAATGGAGCTGGTAGCGCCAAGTGAACGCAGACGTCAGCGGTTGACGGCATAATCCAGGACCCAGCAGTATCAATAACACGTAGAAGCCGACAGTTGCACAATGCAGAATCATGCCGTACAATCTTACAATCATACAAACATACATATCTACAAACAAACATATCTACACACATACACACATACGTACACACATCCGTACACACATACATAACCCAAACAACATTTTTCTTTTCAAGCCCACATACATAACCCAAGCCTCTTTCTTTATATTTATATAATCATGAATTTTGTCTCTATCTATCACATAACATACATACATACATACATACATACACACAAACACACCACACTACACTCGCACGCACACACACGTACACACACACATGCATTGCACCATTTATGATATCTTCACACACGCAGCAGACAGACGTGCTCTATAAAGAGATTTGAATAATGCCTCGCCAGGGAGAGCTGAACATATATAGCAATGAAATCTCAACAAAACTTCATTGATGTTTGCCAACCGGCGTCAATTTACGTGAACAGCCACAAAACTTTGACGACATTAATGTGGTAGCCAGCAACTTGCTGCATTCTGCAACAAGTTTTCACTACATTACATTACATCACCTTACAATACAAGGCATCACATCACATTACATTGCATCGTTTATATAGATGATTTGTTTAATGTTGGTTCAAATAGTGATGTTGTAAAATTTGTAATGATAAAGCATTGACACTCTGCGAAACCAATTGTTGAGAAAGGTACAAGCTTAAGAAATCGTGAGAAGTTGCACTGAGAAATTTATCGCGTCCGTGCTGCAACTTAATATTGGTTCCTATCACGGAGATATCGACCAGCAAGTCAAATTTGCAGTCAGTCCTCGAGATGGCAACATTGTAGAAGTATTCGCAACAATTTTGTTGTTGTTGCTATCAGGTTAGCAAATGCTTTTTGTTGCCAGGACAGCCGCAACATTGTTGCTATCGCACTGGCAACATTATTGCTGTAAAATTTGTTGAATTTCGTTTTGAAAATCTAAGTATTGTTTGTTATTTTAATTTCTCACCGACATAATTTTATTGTTATGAGTAGTAGTACAGTTAATAAATTACTACCGGCTCATTTCACTATTACAACTGCTACTTACTGCTACTACCTCTGCTTCTGCTGCTGCTACTGCTACTACTGCTGCTTCTAAGGAAAGTTCTAACGCTACTGTTACTATTACTACCACTACTACACTACGACTATGAATACTATCGCTACTACTACTACTACTACTACTAATACTATTACTACTAATACTACTATTACTACTACTACTACTATTACTACTACTACTAATACTATTACTACTACTACTACTACTAATAATAATAATAATAATATCGATATAATATTAACAATAATAATAAGATAAAATGATGAATAAATTATTAATAGAATAATATCATCAGAGTAATATTAGAGAACTTAAGCGGGCAAACACGGGAGGTTAAAAGAAGAGAATGATAAATAGCGGTAGAGAATTTTTTTAAACTTTTGTATTCAACTTCTTGACCTTTTGACCTTTCTACTTCCGCTTGAATACAAAAACTTGAAAAACGTTCTCCCTATTAAAACGTCTATGTCTGTATTGTATGGTCGATATTGTGATTATGCTCTGGTTGATATTTATCTATTTTGCTTTTATTTTTTTATAACATATTTATTTTTTTCTATTCAAATGATTATTTAAATTCAATAATCGTTGTTTACGTCGTTCTATGGTTTTATTTTCCTGAATTGGAAATTAAAAAATATAATATGATGTACCTATGTACACATTCTACAATTACGTATATAACTCACCAAAAAGTTCAAGCAAATCTAAATTAAATCTGCAATCTACTTAGATTGTTTCTTACCAAAAGTCAAGATAAACTAGAAACTATATTTAAAATATAAACAACATTTCAAATTGACCTCATGAGATTAATAAAACATTTCTTAAAAAAAAACACTAATTTTACGACGTTAAATCATCAGTGCGATAATAACATCCTTCATGAACTTCACACGAATCCAACTTGGTTCTTCGTTTTCACAGGTTATATTTACACACACACCACACACACACACACACACACACACCACACACACACACACAAAACACACACACACATGTAACACATGTAAAATTGCTCTAATATTGCTCTTCATCATGATCGTCGTCATTATAATGATTGTCATTCTCATCATCATGTCTCACTCTAATGATCATGGTCATCATCATTTCATTTTATCATCGTCATTGCGGTCAATATTGTCGTTGTCCTATGACCATCATTTTTATCATTATTGCCCCCTCGGCTATCGTGATATTTTTTTTCCTTCAATCATTTTCATCATCTTCATCCTTTTACTCCTTCTCCTCATCACCACCATCATTGTCATCACCATCATCATTGGCGATACCATCGTCATTACCAACGACATGGAAATCATATTAATCACCACCATGGTTATTTCTGTCATCATCTTCGTCATCATCATCGTCACCATAATCCTCTTTCTCATCATCATAATCGTCATCATCATCGTCGTCATCATCATCATTTTCGTTACGATCATTATCAGCATCATCATTTTTGCAATCATGATCATCACCACGTGACTGATTCCTCCACACAGGAGTCACGTCGCGAAGCAACTTTTCAATGTTATCATCTGATCAATTCACTCCAATCCCCTCTACCTCAATCTCTCTGATTTACGGCGATCCCCTCCAATTCAGTCAACATCTCTCCTCCATCTAATTCATTTCCTAATTTACACGCGTCTCTTCCGATCCATTCATTATCTCTATTCAATCTACAATGATCCCCTCATTTTGCTCTATATCTCTCTCCACAATTCAATTAAATCCTCAATGAAATCCTCATATTCACTCCACATATCTTTTCAGTCTATTTCAATTTCTAATTTACACCCAGCTTTCCAAATAATTCTATATCTCTGCAATCTAATTCAATCCCTGATTTACTCCCAACCCTCCAAATCATTCCATATCTGTTCAATCTAATTCAATCCATCCAAAATTTACGTTGGTTCTCTTCAATTCACCCAACATCTAACCTTAATTAATGAAAATTAAATGTAGCAAGAAGATTGAATATAATTAAATTCAATTTAATTCAAATACTTTGCACTTCATCTCTTAATTTTAAACACAATATACTCCGCCAGAATAAGATTACCATAAAATTAAGCCGCTACATAAAACAACATATAGGTTATCGCCAATATAGGTAGTAGATTTTTTTTACTAAGTTAGGAGCGACATATTATTATCTGGCCTGGACCTCTAAAAAACTCTACATATAAATGCATACATTAGTTGCACGTGTTTGTGCTAAAGTTTAACGCAACATCTCCCAATGTTTCAAAGACGCGATACAATGCAACATAAATAAGGAATGCTTACGTATACAGCAGGCATGACGTTGCAATTTATAAGATACAATTTAATGGGTACTTGGATACAATAACCACACACACGCACACACATACATACACACATACATACACGCACACGCACACACACACGCATACGCACACACACACACATGTAATGAAAATAATGTACACACATACACACACATTTATAATCATTTAAATAGAAAAATATATACATATGTATATTTATATGTGTGTATGTATGTGTGTGTGTATGTGTATGTGTGTGTGTACGTGTGTGTGCGTGTGTGTAGATGGCCATGGCCAATCATGTGCATTTGTTGTTCTGGCGTAAAAACTGAAGAGAACATAACAAATGAGCAACAGGGGGATTGCTGGTATAACGTAAACTTCAATTGTACTTATATGGGCACGCATTTGTACTGCCAAGTATTTATATCTGTTTATTTTTTTTATTTATGTTAGCATTATCTGCTTGAAATAAAATTTGTTTCCAGAATTTTGAGCAACCGTACTTCGAATGGAGGCCTGTAAATAAATTTCTTACATGAAGAATTATTAATTAAAACAGAACGGTTGCGTGTTTTAATTTGCCGGCAGAAGCATAAAGAAGGAAAATTAAATTTTTTTCACAGCATCATTTGATTAAAGAATTCCACATCGGCTTCCTGCAAGCAACCAAATTCAACCAACTTCAATGTTTGCTCCTACTTCTTCTCGTGCTGCTGCTGATTCTTTCAAATCTTTCAGTTGCTTTATTTTTATTGGTTTCCAAAATTTAGGAAAGAAATTAAAACTTTTTTCCTCGAACTTCTGCATTTTATTTTGGTTATTCTTAGTTGTGTGCATTTTTAAATGCAATGCTCTCATAGCAGTTGTGACATTTTTAATGTAATATCTATCGACATAAAAATAGAATAAATTGTAAAGTACACAAATTAATTTTTATTTGAAGTAAGCAAAAAATTTGGCAAACAAAAAAATGTGAAAAAACTGTTGATTTATAGTGGATGGTATTTCAAAATTATATCTGAAATTTTTTTTGAACTCCAGAGTCGAAGCATATTTCATATTTACGTTGTTAGTCATAACCGACAAAAACTTTCAAATGCTGCTCAATCAATTAAACCAATTAAGTTATTGGTTATATATTTTTTTAAATCAGCAAAATTTTTTTGACGAATGCCAAAAAACAATATAATGGAAAATAAATGAAAAATGAAACAATTGAAAAGGATTTTATAAATTATTATCAACTAGTTACTGCGTTCATTATCTGCTTACAACAAATGTACAACTTAATTTCTTGAAGGAATGAGTGAAGAAATACTTGGAGACAAACCTTCGAAGAGAAACATCAACGCTCCCCCGCCATTATCTCGAACATCTCCTGCATCTTCAACATCAACAATCGTCCCGATGACAACAGCCAATGAGCTTGAAAGACTGACAGTCACGTGATGAGTACGTGAGTCACTCAGCTGATCATCGTGCAACATCGTGATCGATCGATTTCCTTTATGTACGACCGGCCATGATGACGACGACGACGACGATGATGACGTATGTGATGACGATGACGTTGGTGATGACGTTGATAACGATGATGGGGCCGATAAAGGATACGAAAATGTTGACGACGACGATGATGTGGAGGAAATATCAGAGAAGTCAGTTATTGTGGCAACAATTTTCTGATTTTTAGGCAGACCTGTAAGAATATTTTGAGAACGCGAGTGTTTATGATATGAAGTAAGCGGTCAGTCAGGTGGTCTGTAAAAAATTTGCTTCGGGAGGAAATGGAAAGTTTACAAACCCAGTGAATATTTTGTGCCTTTTATTTATTGGACATCAACGTCTCATGCATATTTTTTATAATTTAAAAATTATATTATACATTACACAATACTCAATTTAAACATTTTCTTAAAATATTAAAAAATGATTAGTTAGTGTTAGTATAAAAATTAACAATTTTGCCAGCGAAATAAATTTTTTCATGCAATTTCAAAGTCCTTCTTGGTTAGGTCTCTGGAAGAAAGTTCACACAATAAAATGCTTGGACGATTGACATGCATTTGTTAGGACATCTTGTAATCCATGTTCTCCGGATCACGGGATGTCTCCATTAGCATGCTATTGAGGGGTCCCAGTCCCCATGTAGGAATGGCATGGACTCGTTGTTGCATAAGAAGAGCCCGTTGTGCCAGCCAGTTCCCGATTCAGCTTATTATTTATGCATGCATTTTATTGCATATTTTTGTGCGTATGATATCATGGCACAGATGCAATGAACGCAAAACTTACAGAGCAAAAAAATGGACACATAACTAAATCTTCCGTGGCTATGTATAACTGTTGAGTTTGTACCATAAACCATTTCAATTATATAATTAGAAATGGATTCGTAAATGCGTTTGGTTAGGAAATAATTTTTAGTTTATTTCTATCACCTGACCAACATGTATACCATAGATGTCTAAATTTAAAATAGACACAGATGCAGAGTGGGGATTCTGAAGGGGGCGGGATTTGGATTAGGATTAGGTCGGCTGCCTAATTTTGTCTCACTAGCGAACATCATTGGTTAATTCTTGGTCCTCCCGTCCGACTTCAAATATTTACAACATTATTAAAATTTCGATCTCCTCCCGCCAACGTTGTCTATATCCGCCACTGAATGCACACACAGTTACACCTGAACGCATGGGAAAATCTACATACTGACTGAACGTTCACAAAAATAAAGACAAACGCATGCGAACATACCATTCAAGCTCTAATGCTTAAGAGTCTATAAGTGCTTGCACCAATTGTTGTGCAATGTATGTGCTCAAGTGTGCTTATATAAGCGACACCACACACACACACACACCACACACACACACCCCACACACACACACACACAATAAGGTATTTTTTATTTTATTATATATAGTTATCATATTGTTCATATGAGATTGTTGTATCAAATTATTGCGGAAATATTTTGTATGTTTGAGATGAAGTTTGTATCTTTTTCATCAAAAGCATCAAACTAAACGTCTGCCAAGTAGTTTCAAGCAAAGAATGTATTTTGTACGTATATATATATATATATGTTGGTAATAGACCATAATTTTTACAATATTCTATAAATTCTACCGAATGTTTGGCGNTAATATGT
>NW_008705254.1:2717827-2764278 GCF_000326865.2 Helobdella robusta
ATATATATATATATATATCTCTCTATATATATATATATATATATATATATATATATATATATATATATATATATATATATATATATATATATATATATATATATATATATATATATTTATATATATATATATAGTCTATTAGCATGAAAGTTTGTAATTAAAATTCCTCTGACCTTTGAACTTGTGTCGATGGTTGAAATTTAAATTTACAACTGTGACGTTGATACGTAAGCCTTCGGAGGCTGATATTATCCACGGTTGATCGTTCGACCCACACGGCGGGGCTGAGAATGAAGATGAGAGTGATGATGATAGCGATGATGATAGTGATGATGTGGATGAGGAAGAAGATGAAGATGGATGGAATGATGACAACGACGACGATGATGATGAGGTAGGAAGAGTACTGACTCCATCTGCGACTAAAAGTGTCAAGTGGCAGGTTGAATCGAAGGAGGGTTGCATCACTGTTTGAGAGAAATATTCAATACGACGGTTTTACAACCTTACGACATGTAATGTCATTTCAAAAAAAAATTATACAATGCTGCATAATGCTGCCAGATATTATTTTTTTTTGAAATTTTAAAATGTTAAGAAAATTGAATGCGATAAAAAGTTTCGTGGTTCAAAAAATAAATTTTATGACTTTCTGTAACGCCTTGCCACAAAATTTAATGATTTCCTTGCTATATCATTATAAAACAAGCAGTTAAATTTATCAACAATATAAAAAATTTTCAGTTTAAAAAAAATCATAATGTGTGACGTGTTTTTACTTGGAGAAAGAACAGAAACTTTAAAAGAACACATTTATACATGATTTTTCAACAATTTCATTTAAAAACATTTAAGTAAACATTGTTTTGTATTCACACTCGTTGGCATAGCGTATGTTTGTCGTAGGAGTAGGTATGTATGTAGATATAAATAGCTGAAAAATTATTGTCGGTCATTGTGTTTGGCCTGGATGTTGAAATTAATCATCTCCATCCAGTGTACAATACAAAACTACTGAGATTTTGAGGCTTTGTGTTTTGCTGGCCGGTCAGTCAGTCAGTCGGTAGCAGAACAAACTTCAAATAACATGGCACATGTGCCAACCGCAAAAAGCCGCTGTCCTAAATGGATGGCATTTAATTTCGTTCACGTGTTTCTTATGTGGTCGTTTAATTCGGGTTTCAATTTTTTCACTATTCAAAGGACACATTAAACTCGAGTAGGCATGTTTTTAGCAAATTTAGCGTGATAGAAAAATTTGTCAAAAAATTTTCTTTCTAATTTTTAGCAATAAAATTTTTTTATTTAAAAACATTTCCATGAATATTAAAAGCACAGCACAATTTTTATTTTTAGCCAGATGTTGACAAAAAAAACCTCAAAATTTAATTTAATAAAAATTCCGATAAACTAAAAAATAACGTTCAATTCGTTTCGTTTCCAACCAAACAAATTGCAGCGCCGGAAAGAAATCGGCGCAAGTAGAATAAACATGGCGTGAAGAGGACCCAAACATGAAATATTCATCGTGCCCGCCACATCTCAATGAATGATTCAGAAATTAAACCAACAATAAATAAAATTTAAACTCCTTCTCCACCTTGGAATAAACGTGGCATTAGTAGGAAGCATTTGCTCGCTACGTGCATGCATGGCGGTTCGTCCATTGAGATGAAACTGCCCAAAATATTTAACGACGACTGCAATAGGTCCTAGCACAAAAAACTGTTGACTGTTTGATTGTTTGCCTTTTCGATAAATTTGAAAAATTTTCCATTTTCTTTTTGCTCAATTTTATAGAAAAAAATTAATGAACTTTTTTTTATTAGTATTGCAGTCAAGTCAAACAACAACATCGCAACTACAGTAGCCACAAAAGCAACTACAACAGCGACAACTACCGCAAGAAGAAAAGGAGTAGCAGTAAGATGTAGGCAGCGCTAGATACATGGGATGCAATTGCAAGAAAACCATGTTGGATCGAACAAAACACATTTTTTTCCTTGATGGAAGGCTCTGCACGCATATAACACGACTCCTCTTCGATATATTTATAACACGGCGATGCATACGTACATGTGGATGCATGTATGAAGGTAAATTTATCACGTACGCACATGCATTCAACCAACGTAGAAAATTCCAACAGACAATAAATAAATCTATCTAAGAATATTAAACAGCCTATTAAACATCTTAAACATCCATGTATTAAACATCAACAAGTTAAACATCCAGACTATTAAGCTGTCCCTTCTGCTTTGAGGGTTATGCGTTGAAAGAAAGCATATAACCGCATGCGAACAACTGAACTGAAACAACAACAGAAATTAAAATGACAATTGTCATAAATATCAGATCAACTTATCACACACACACCCACACACACACAAACACACACACACACACACACACACACACACACACACAAACAACAACGTACAAACACACAAGTACAGCAATCACACAAAACAAATATTTTTACAGACAAGCACACAACAAAGTAGCAAGCAGACACAATGTCAAGCATAAATTGTAGGCCGACGGAAGTTAAAAACAACGAATATAACAACAAACCAGACAAACAAACATACAACATCAGAGTGACGTGCAAAAACGCAAACTGAAAAAAATAAAATGCGTATCTGCAGTACGCAACGTGCGCGAACGAACACGCAAATAAAGTTACAGCATTATAAACAATTCAAAAGGGACGTACATACATATCGCAGGACCCTGCATCTTCAAACAAACAAACAAACAAGCAAGCAAGCAAACAAACAAACAAACAGACAGACAGACAGACAGACAGACAAACAAACAAACGATAACACAAACTGCAATGCTAACAAGAAAAAAACAAACTTGCTGACAAACAAGCGAACAGCAATCCAGCAAAATGCAAATTCGTAAATGGTTGCATTGTAAGTTGGAAGAGCATCAATAATTTCGATTTTCAGTAGATACAGGAGGACAAGACTGAGGAACATAGAGAGATCTGAATCAAGAGGATGCATAAATTATTTGTTAACAACAGCAGATAACAACACGACTGTGCATAGAGAGATAGAACACACGACATCTACATTTGTCACACGCTCAAGACATAAACAACATGTTACAGAGCGTACAACTCAGACGATACAGCCAACAACATCTACCTTATAACAACGTATACCCAAGTATGAAACGCTGAGAATTTAACAAAAACAACAACAACAGCAGTAACAGCAACAGCAGCAACAACAACAGCAACAACAACGACAACAGCAACAACAACAACTACTACTACAACAACAACGACAACAACAACGAAAATAACACAATGATCTTCGTGCCTGTGTAGTGGTACCACAAGCAGCCGACGTGTTTTGAACGATTAATGTATCGCGTTGCCTGCTCATATTTGCGCTTCTTTAAAAACTAATGCATGCAATCAAATGAATGAATGAGTCGCCAGTGAGATAAGGGAGAGCAGTTTGATTCTCCTGTTTCATTTCAAGTTGCCTGTTGTCAAGGAAGAACGGAAGTAGATGAAGTGAATGAAGTAAATAAAGTGAATGAAGTGAATGAAGTGAATGATGTGAATAAAGTGAATGAAGTGAATGAAGTGAATAAAGTGAATGAAGTAAATGAATTGAATGAAGTGAATGAAATGAATAAATTGAGATTGAACAGTAAATGAAATGTGAAGGAGTGAAAAAAATGATTCTAAAAATAAACCAAATTAAACTAAATAAATAAAATGAATTAATTGATTTTCTTGGATTTGATAAAAAAATAAAACTCTAAAACTTGGATTAATTATTTATTCATTTCATGCCTTGAAGCATATGCTGTATTAGGCAGTAAGACTTTTGCAACGTGACTGAAATTATCAACAATTCTTCCTACATTTATTTTTAAAGTGGCTCAGAAAAAACGAACCTGCTCTGTAAGCCATCTTAAAATAATATTTCCTATTTGGCATCTCCTGATAGTGAAACAAAAATTTTAATTTTTAAGAACGTCACAAACGTCTTCTTGTTTGAATGTAAAAGTTGCTCAGTGCATATGTGGTCACAAGTGCTTTTCTTTGTGTGTGTATGTGTGTGTGTGTGTCTGCATGTGTGAGTGTACGTGCGTGTGTGTGTGTGTAATTTTTGTATGTACGCCTGCGTGTTTGTTTGTTTGTACGCTTGTTTTTGTTTACAGATGTTTTTTGAGTGTGTGTGTCTGGTTATGTGTAGTGTATGCTTGTCCAATAAATTTCAAGTAGCTTTAACATTAAGCATTCTTCACGGCCACATTTCAACTCGCGTATTTCTCAATATTAACGTTTAATTTAAGAGGTAGATCTAACATTCAAACATAAATACAATGAAATTAATATAGAAGGAATTTGTCTCTGCTTGCTTGCTTGCTGGTTGCATGGAAGTTGATACGTTGGAATTTTGTTAGGCTGCTTGTTTATCTGTGTTTGATGTTTTTTTCTTAACTGCAGATTGCTGGTTGGAATATGTTTCCCGTTGTTGTCTCATTGATTATATATCTTGATTGACGATATATTTTGATGTTATATTTTGAAATATTGCGATGGTATAATGCTATGATATATTGCTATGATGCATTGTTATGATACATAGTTACGATATATTGTTACTGTACACTGTTATGATACTTTGTTGTTTTGATGCATAGATATGATATAATGTTATGATACAATTTGACGAATTTTGCCTATGCTGACGTGAATTTGAGTATGCTAAAGCGAGCATATAAAATATTTACACGAAATAAATATTCCAAGGCTCGAAAATATAGGATATAATACGCTAATATGCAAATTTGGCATAAGGTTATACAAAAAAATGTTGTGTATAAAATTACACGGGCAAGCAAACATTTGAGAAGTGGGGGAAGAAGGTGAATGATTGCACCAGGGCGCGCTAAGATGAATGCCATTTCAACGTACCAAGCATTCAAATGTCCTATAACAAATATTTACTCGAACGACAAGATCAAGCTGCACAAACACGCACACACGCATGTACACACACACGCACACAGACGCTAATACGCACGTGCCGTACACATACACGCAAACATTTTTACATAGAAACTACATGTGTGTGCAAATTCACCACCACAACAGAAAGAAGTACCCGTCTTATCATAATTATTCAATCTCACTCAATGGCTTCTTCACAAAGATAACGCATAAACACATCTGCACTGTTTCATACGCTGGTCTTTTCTTTTTTAACACACATGTGAAAATTAATAAATATTATGATCGAGGTTCAGTTTAGTTCTTACATTATTAAACAAAGCAATGAAATTTAATGACACGAGAAAGAATATAAAATCAAAAATTTTATCAAATATTCAACAGAAACCGTAGAATATTAAACTTATTTTACCAATTCTGTAGTTTAATTTCTGATTTAAAATTTTTCAAATTGGACCCCACAACAATCTAACCTAATCTAATCATTCAGATAATTAAAAAAAACTTGCCAGTTGAAACCAATCCGACCCACATTACTAAATAAATAAGCACATCCGTCCGTCCGTCCGTCCGTCCGTCCGTCCGTCCATCCATCCAAACTGGTTGATCATTTAATTACTGAATCACTTACATGCTAATTACGAAATAAAATTGTCGTAATTTTCATGGTTGCCGTTGTAAATGGGATTAAAACTGCATATACCTTTCAACGGGCCTCACGCTATCAATGTAGGTACGCACAACGAACGAATCCTTTGCATCTTTTCCTACTTCAGCAACTGTCATTTGAAAAGTCAAAAAATTTGGTTTTTTAAATTGAACAAAAGCCATACATTATTTAGCAGCAAAACAGTTTTAATGAATAAATAAAATAACAAAAATGAAATAACAGCCAGCAATGTTTCATTTTGATGAACATTTGTTCAGTTAGGAAGAGGTTCAGGCCTTTGAGATGTATTGATGGTGATGGGTAGAAGAGAATTCTTTCATAAAAAGTCCAAATGATCTTAGACGAGTAAGAGGTAGTAGGGGGTGTGAACTAATGTTTAATACTTTTTGTTTATCTCGCCCGGAGGAGCATTAAGACTGAAGGAGCATATTCTTTGCTTTCATGCCTATGTACAGTACACGTACCATGTTCTACGAGGAGAACTACATCACGTGTTTCCGGTGTATTATGCAAGTTGTGCAAGATGCCCTACCAAGATTCAATACGCACTCCATTGCTCATGTTGCTGGTTGCCAAGTTCAGTGAAAAATATTATACAGTATTCTGTAGAACAAATTTTGTATATAATGTTTCAAAGGTTTGAGGTACATTTTTTCACAACTTTTGCTAAATGTATAAATAGTTATATTAAAGAGACCACAAAAAATGTCGACGCATTTGATACTTTGATATATTTGACAGTTATTTAAATATTTCTGACAGTTCGTTTATGAGATGTTTGAAGCTCTAATCTTGAAAAATAGCGCAGACGCGTACATTTAAGGAACATGCAGAGCATTTGACGGCACTTGAATGAAGGCTTCCACCGTGGCATCTCATTTCATCTCTAATTTATTTATACCGCGCTTGTAAATAAATAATATATACGTAGATTACATTATGAATATGCATGCAACGTATCTACGTTATTAATATATGCACACATTATTATTAATATATGCGTTCGTGCATTGCAAATATTATCATACATTATAAATACATACATACTTGTGCACTATCGTTATGCTTGATTAAAATCATACTAACAAACAGATTAGCAAATAAACAATTGAACCAATGCGATAGAAAATGTAAGCATAAATATTAACTGAATTTAAAATACGCTTGGAAATTGGCGCGTAAATATCTGTTGCTGGTGGTGTGGCTCCAATTTAATTCCTCATTAAACTCCTGCGCAATGGAAAGCAAATGAATCCGTAAAAATCTAGTGCTTTTAACATTTTCACACAATGTTGCTAGAGATAAGGTAGGCGATATTTATTAAAGAGTGCAAGCTGGCATGTAAAAAAAACACGCAAATAACACGGAAATAACACGCACACCACACGCATATGCTGTAAAACATATCGACACCTGTCCCTCCTCTCATACATTGCATTCAAACAACCAACGCACCCCACTTACGCAAATCACATTCAAACACATCAGCATACTGACGTACACACACTCACACACACTCAAATACACACACACACTCAAATACACATACATACGCACAAAACACACACACACAGTGAATCACATCGACACACCCACACCACTTCTCACACACATTGCATTCCATACACATACACATTCAAACGCACACACTAACCCACCCACACAAAAACCCACACACAGAACCACACACAGACCACATACACACTCAAAAACACACACACACACTCAAACACACATTTAGAAGCCAGCCGATCCGAAGTAAGCGCGATGTTAAACATTCCTTTGTAGCATGTCAGTGGCATGCCATCCGCGAGTAGGAATTAATGAATAAATAAAGAGAGAACGCTGGAACTCATGATGAATTGCAGATAAGCATTGATTCATCTATCAGCCTCCTTCACCTTTTAGAAAACCATTTTAAATACTCAACGATAACTGCAATATATAAAATATAATAATAATAAACTAATAATAATAATAATAATAATAATAATAATAATAATAATAAAACTAATAATAATAATAATAATAGTTTATTGGTAAAAGAATTAAATTGAACGTTCCTATGCCCCAACAAGCTGAAAAAAACAAAAATGTAGTTAATCCACGATACAATATATAATAATAAAGATATAAAAGTATTGAACTGGTTAACTAACACACACACACACACACGCACACACACACACAACGTATTATACCTACAAATCCATCATCAATTAAAAATAGCAACACGTTATGAGAAATAATTTATTAGTTGTTGGCAGGCTCTTTTTTTTGGTTTGGAGTTTAAAACTTTAAAATAACCCAACAATTTTTTTTTACAAAAATAAATGAATATTTAAATTACGTGGCAATATTTAGAAAAAAGAAACTTCAAACAACCACTTTTTAAATGGGAGAATGTTACTTAGATAAGAAAAATAGGGTAAAATGAGGGAATGTACGTAGATGGGAATTGTATAAAGCATGATGATAATATTAGATTGTAGGAATAATAATGAAATGAACTGCCAGCAAACCAACCGGCAAATTTTTCTGGTGTGTTGTAATGTGTTTTGTTGTGGTGTGTTTTGTTGTGGTGTGTTGTGGCGTGCTGTGGTGTGGTTTATTGTGGTACGGCTGTTTGTAGTGTGTATTTTGTGACATGTAGTTTCTGAAATTTGTTTGTGGCGTGTTGTTTGTGGCGTGTTGTTGTTGTGTGTTTTTAGTTGTAAGTATTTTTTGGTATGTTGTTTTGTGGTGTGTTGTTTTGTGGTGTGTTTGTTGTAGTGTGTTATCTGAGGTGTGTTGCGTCGTAAACTAGAAGCATGCATAAATATAATGGGACATTCATTCCTCACATGCACTCTACGGTTTTCTAATTTCTCCATCATCTTTCATCACTGAGGCCCTTGTTAAAAATCTCATAGGAAAAATATTGATTAGCAAAGGGTGAGAATTAGCGATAAATTGAGTAAGAAAGTCAACCAAAAAGAAGCTATAATTAGTTAATTGATTAGTTGATTAACTAATTAATTATATGGTTGATTGATTGATTGATTGATTGATTGATTGATTGATTGATTGATTGATTGATTGATTGATTGATTGATTGATTGATTGATTGATTGATTGATTGATTGATTGATTGATTGATTGATTGATTGATTGATTGATTGATTGATTGATTGATTGATTGATTGATTGATTGATTGATTGATTGATTGATTGATTGATTGATTGATTGATTGATTGATTGATTGATTGATTGATTGATTGATTGATTGATTGATTATATAATAAATGGTTAACGTTAAAATATAAAATGTTACGAAATTTTATGAAAATAAATAATCTTATTTAACATAAATGTGATGTGACATTCGACATGGTATGGTTCGATATAAACGTATACAATTTATTCGATATAAGCGTATGAAATGTGCTTGACGTAATAGAGGGCAAACAAAATCTTCATCATCATTATCTTCATCATCTTCCTCATCATCATCATCAACTTCGTCATCATCATCATCGTCGTCATCATCTCGTTATTATTAGCGGACATGAAAGAAAAGCAGTACCAAGGGACCAGTCGAAGCAAAGCCATTGAAAAATAAGTCCAAATCCGATGATGACGACGACGACGATGATGATGATGTATATGACAGTAATGATAACTACGGTCATCATCATCTATGATGGTTAATGTTTTTGCCAATTTTTTTGTCATCATAAAGTTAGTTCGGCCGTGTGTACGTACATACATCTGATCATTCATTTGGGACGAAAGTTGTACACGTTGTACAGTACACTCAGCAAGCATATGCAAGCTCATGCAGGCATATTCATATATCATACAAAAAAAATGCACATGCGTTTGCAGAGCTGCACACAAACGATCGAACATACAAACTTATATACAAACAAACATGCAAACATACATACAAACATACACATACAAACTCAAACATAAACATGCAAACATACATATAAACATACAAATACAAACATACAAACTCAAACACAAACATGCAAACATACATCAGTCGAACAACGTGAGGATATTAAAGCAGCAATATGAATAAAACATTGGCAAGACCCGAAGAGACAAACATAGGAAGAGTCGACAAAAGAAAATTATGCGCTACGAATGTTATTACTTGATAACCCTCATCCTAGCCTTCTTATATGTTCAGTTTTTGTAAGTTCTTGTGCGTATGTGTGTGTGTTTGTATGTATGTATGTTTGTTTGTATATGTGCCTGTATGTCAGTAGTGACAAATATGTATTGTATATATATGTAATATGTAATATGTATTGTATATGTATATATATATATATATATAATTGTATATGTATGCAGATGTTATGTATGCACGTGCATACATTTGTATGCATTTTTGTGCTTCGCATTTATTGCATCATTTCAAGAACTTATAAATGACAGTGTACGTAAATAAGTCCTTGTGTTAGATGCTTTTATGAAATAGTTTGTGTGTTTGTATGCTGTTGTGTTTCGGCATGTTCATCTAGCTTTTTCCATTCGTTTGTGTGCAGATATATTTATATTCTGGTGTATTTACAAATGGATCTTAGAAAATATTTCATGAATTGAAAAGTTCACACTGGAAGGAGTTTTTGGTTAAAGTGCTACATACATGTTAGCATTCTCGTTTATGATTTAAGGTTTATGTCGGCGTGTGGTTTTTAGTTTTTAAAATTTATGAACTTAAAACCTTTGTAAAGGTATTAATCCAATAAATATTTGTCAATTTGTAAAGTTATTTATTTAAAGCAAAATATGGTGCTTAACAGTTTCGTGTTATAAGATGATGTGATATTGATAACAAACTCTATGAAAGTGAACATGAAGCCTAGATTTGAGTGAATCAAGGACATAAGTTTTAAGTTTTTTTAACATTTTTTATTTCATCAAATCAAATAAAAAAAAGAATCAATGAAATGAAATGATCTGGAAAACAAAAATAATTTTTCTTGTAACGGTCACCAGTTACTTATTAAACAACATAATAACCTTATGTTGCTTTATGGCATCATTTTACTTAATGACAATGTGTTACTTAGTAACCTTATGTTACTTAATGACATTATGTTACTTAGTAACCTTATGTTACTTAATGGTTTAAGAAGAAAAGAATATATGAAACCTTACGCAATAAATTTATTTACATATTGTTAAAACGCGCCTAGGTGGGCATGTATTTCCTCATGTTCAGTCTGCATAGAAACACGCCGCCCGAATGTTCAGAGTATATTTTATTCTCCTATATAATAATTGTTTATGCTGCTTAGTTTTTTGGTAAATATTCTTGAGTGAATGAAGTTGGCGCGGCCATTGAATCATCGAACGTGTTGTTTTATAGTCATGCTAATGTCTTGTATTGTTGAGTAGTTGTGTTAATGTATCGTTGTTTTTCTGCTGCAGTGTTGAAGTGCTGTTGTATTAATGTGACGTTGTGTTCGGTCCCACCATCAAGGTTGATTTTTTAAACCAGCAGAAGAGCCGCGTTGATGTTTATGCGTGTGTATTTACGTGATGCAGTTGTTGTTTATATTATGCATGTTAACAACGGACGCTAACTGTTATGTGCTAGCAGATGTAGCATTGCTTTCCCTCATATCTTCGTTTTTAAGACTTTTCTGAATATTCATATAGAAAAAATTTCAATCGTAAATACTATTTCGCGTTTTTCGAGTTTCTGTGATGGTGCTAGTAGCAATGTTGGAGCTCTTTCTGTTGTTTACTTGATTTGTCTGCTTATTCGCTGGACCATAGATTCGTCCGCTGGTCAGCTCGTAAATAAGCGAGAAGTGTGTCTTAGCATACATTGTTTCAGAACACTCGTCAGATGTGCTCTAACTATTTTCCTCTTTATTTTTGTCTATGTATGTTGTTATGTGCATGCGCGTATGTTGTTTGCGAGTTGCGTATATAATATGTGCGTATTTAGTACGTATGTATATAATACACGTGCGTTGTTTTCATATGCACGTGACGTACAAGGTGTAATGTAGTGTTGCCTTTGTACACTTTTTGGCATGTATGTAAAATGAGAATTTCTGTTCATTGCTCCAATGTTCCAATGTTCATTTCTGTGATTATGTTGCATCTTTGTGTGTTGGATATTTGTTAGAATGGTTTTTGTACAATAATTTAAAATTTGGATGTAGTTTCATGTACGTGTTTGAAAGAAGTTTTGTGCCGCCTTCATGTTTGGCAAATTTTAATTGCATCATTTCCAATGCTCTTATGGACAATGGCTTCTATTGTGATTGCTGCCTCTCTCTCATTATCTCTTTATATATATATATATATATATATATATATATATATATATATATATAAAGTGCAAAACATATCATTTTAAACAATTTTGCCTATTCATTTAATGTAGAATTATTGAAACAGAACGAAACAGAACGAAACAAACGAATCGAAACGAAAAGATGTCGGATGATGTTAAATAATTTATAAATGGTGCACTAATTTTCGTTTGATCATGTTATAAAAAAACATTGAAATATATTTACGTGTGTAAATAATAGAACACGTACGTTATTTATAAACACTACATTATAATTATATTTTGTGTAACTAAAATTATATTCCAATCCTATATTACAATATTTAATTTTATTTACCGACAGAACTGACTAGAGTGCATTAAAACACCGGGCGAAGAAAATATTAAACCATTTTTCAATGAAAAATATATGAAACAGTTGGAAAAATTTGATGATTTCATTTCAGTTAATATTTTTTTTAAATTTTGTATGGTAAAGGAAAATTAAAAAGAAAATTATCTTGAAATCAAAAACTTTATTACAACCGAGTTATGCTTTCGTCTTTAATGCACACTCAATCGTTTGTTTTTCGGAATAAAATATTAATAAGAAACGAATTGAAATTATTCTCTATTATTTAAATACTCGCCGCTGTGTATAACATTTTGCAAAAAAATATTTTTAAAATAAATTATTCGATTAATAAAGTTTTTATATCTTAAAACCAAATTTGAATTTAAAATTTTATTTTAATCCAAAAAAACCAAAAACAAAATACGAATACAAAAACCTGCCAGGAACCAATCAGGCACATCTACGTTAATTCAATCAGAATGAAAAACTCAAACGTATGAGCTCAGTTTACATAGAAACACAGAAACAAACTAAAGATTGTTTAAAATAAAATAAATAAATAAATGAACTAATAATTATTTAATAAATAAATTAATAACAATCAAAAAAAATAATATTTGATATCACGACAACTTCATCACGATCGTCTGTATGGATTTGCAGCGTTAAGATAGTTGATGAAGTAATTTGGCTGGTTGGCCTGCTTTGTAGGAATGTGTGTTGGAGCAGGGTTGTTCATCATGCTTGCATGCAGTTTCATTTCAATTTCATGCTCAGATATTTCATGCAATCATCAACTTCATTGCACATCTAATGCTCCCGGCTCATCTTGTTTGTTTTGTTTGCTTGCTTGCTTGTTTGTTTGTTGTCTCTTTTCAAAAGTTGTTCTGTAGTTTGTTGTTGGTTGCATGTTGGTTGCATGTTAGTCGTTATCATGTTGTTTGTTAGAGGTTGTTTGTTAAGTGTTGTTCGCTGGATGTTGTTTGTTATAACCTTAAACTACTTTTTGGATATTATATTTTTGATGTCTATTGCATGTTGTTTGTTGCATGTGGTCTGTTACATATTGTTCAGTGGTTGTCTATGTAATATTTTGCATGATGAATGTTATGCGTTATTTTGTTTGCGTAGTATGTCGTAAAATGTTTCAAATTTTCTTATGATCATATCTGTCGTGTCTGTTTTATGTAATTTGATCATTTGCGCTGGCAGCGGGTGGTGGGTTTTTTTTCTGCTCTTTTTTGTATCATTTGAGATTATTTTATGTGTTTGTGTGTGTGTGTGTTTGTGTGTGTGTGTGTGTGTGTGCGTGTGTGTGTCAGTGTATGCATATGTGCAGTAAATGATATACATTTAAGCGTGTTTTTCAGATGGCATTAAATAATGCAATATTATAAAATTATACAAAGTATTATTTATGGTAAGTTTGGGGATGCATGTCTTTTGTTAAACTTTAAATAGAATTAGGTGAAAATGATCGATCTATGATCTTGATTTATAAAATTGTTTGTTCAGATTAAAAAATAATTTCATCGTCATTATGCAAAACATTGATTTTTAAAATTTAGATAGAAATATGTATGTGGCTGCATGTTTGTATGATTGTTATTTGCAGTGTAACAAATGTACGTGCATGCATTGCAAGCCATGCTGACATGGGCACTGGTGTTACTCTTGCGTGTTCGTTTCACACTGCAGTTCTGAATGCGTTCGGTCAATTTCTGCCTCTATTTGTATTGGCCTGATTGCTGTTTGTATTTTATTCACAAATATTTGCCCCTGTACACTGCGGCTGCTGTCACAATGCCAGCCAATACCGACCAAAACGTTCCTGTAAAGCATTTGAAATCTTGCGCAATCGGTCGACGAATGTTTATGATTATTGGTTGGCTGGCTGGTTGGCGGGTTGGTTGGCTGGCTGGCTGTCTGGTTGGCTGGTTAGTTGGCTGGTTGGCTGGTTAGTTGGCTGGTTTGTTGCTTAGTTAGTTAGTTGGTTGGTGTGTAGGTTGACTAGTTTAGATTTTTGATTTGACGGTTGGTGGTTAAATGGCTGGTTGGCATGTTGGCATGTTATAATAGTTTGTTGGTTGATAAAATGGTTGGTTGGTTTGTTGGCTAATTGGATAGCTGGCTGATGGTTAATTGGTTATTTACTTAATTTGTTGGTTAAATTAAAAGTTTGTTTATACGATGATTGAATAGTTGATTGGTTGTTAGAACGATTGCATGGCTGATTGATTAATTTAACGATTGACTGCAAGCTCGATAAATGCATTTTTTGCTTTTAAATAGTAGCGAGTTAAAAAAATTAATGTGGGAGTGAACATGATAAAAAGATAAAATGGCGATGATGATCACAATGATGATCGAACGATTAAATAATGATGATGTGGAATGTTTTTGATGGAGTGACGAAATACGGAGAACGATGATGGCTGAGATAGGATGATGATGCTGATCATGACAGGATAACGATGTAGTTAGTAAGATGAAGGGATGAAGATGATGACAAGGAAGATGTTGGCAACAATAAGAACAATGAGTAAACAAACAGTATTGCATGTATGGAAAAGTTAATCTTTAACACGTACCAATAAGAACAATGAGAAGAAAAAGCTTCTGTTTTTGTTGACTGAAGTAAAAATGTTGACAGTAAAAATTCACCGTTACAAAAAACATATTAAGTATTCGCAAATGTTTTCTTCAACTTAAATAAAAATAACAATTGCAGACAATTTCTTCTACTGATCTACCTTAATCTCTAAATATTCGTCGCAAAATGTTTGCGATAAAATTTTTTGTTTTTGTGTGCTTAATAACAATGTGCATAGAACAGCTAACTAACGAAATGTCTGCTCAGCGATTCACAATTCTTCAACCTCATCATATATCACGAATATTATTTATTTTGAGATCTCTGGAGACGCAGGAAATATTTGAATTGATTAATTCACAATCTATGAACACCGTGCCATAATTTTATACTCGTGCCTTTATTCAAGCATACACACTTATACATATACACTATACCATACATGCATATACATATGTTGGTAATAGACCATAATTTTTACAATATTGTAAAAACATATATATATATATATATATATATATATATATATATATATATATATATATATATACACACACATAGTATTTAACATACGTACACATATACATACAGTATGAAACGCAATTATACAACAAAACAGACAATCAGTTACTCAGAAAAGACACGCTCGCAGACTGAAGAACGCATCAACAACCGCACTCCTCTGATCTTTCACGCTCTCAAAATGTACCAATACTCCCGACATTATCCAATTATGTGACCACCCCCACTTACCCACACACACACACACACACACACACACACACACACACACACACACACACACACACACACACACACACACATATATATATATATATATATATATATATATATATATATATATATATATGTATATATATATATATATAAGCAACAGATAACTCAAGATATGTGTATTAGTTGGGGCGATGTGCTAGCATGTGTTGTAAGAAGTTGGTTGGGTCTCATGTTTTCTGTGAAATAATTTCCCCATCGAGTCGTTCTAGATGTACAGTACATGCATCTCTAGCTGTTTGTCTCCGTAGTATGCGTAGAACACCTAACTAGCGCAACGCTTTTTAACGTGTGCGACTCATGACATGCTTAACGCTGATGGTTTGGGTAATGTTCACATCGTTCATCCATCCATCCATCCATCCATCCATCCATCCACCCATCCATCCATCCATCCATCCATCCATCCATCTATCCATCCATCCATCCATCTATCCATCCATCCATCCATCCATCCATCCATCCATCCATCCATCCATCCATCCATCCATCCATCCATCCATCCATCCATCTATCCATTCAATATATGAAAGGTCTTGTTGAGGCACATAATCATCGTGCAAATGAGTTTATAAGTGTATAAATAAATTTAAACAAGCGCACTGGATGTGTCCATTTATACTTACGACCTCGCCCACTCGTCCTCTGTCCTGATGACGTCCGCCGCATTTCTTTGGAAACGAAAGTTTCTGCCCCATTCTTCTCTTTAGTCCATTTCTATAATTTTTTGTTTAAACGACAATTATCCTTTGAGTTTCTTGAACATTCCTTCTGCCAAATATCACCTTGCTAACTCCGGCTTCTGTCCTCATCCTCATCGTTTAAACACAGGCTCTGGTGCCTCTGAAGCAGCTGTGCAAAGCTATATAAATGCTCATATTATTATTACTATAAATTTGTATTTTGAAAAAGCTCTGCAGTTTAAAAACTTTAAAACGCATACAACTTCACAAAACATAGAAGATAGTTAGCAGCAGGCCAGCGCACAGTTACGCGTAGATTTCTTTCAAACACGCAATTGACTAATTTGAAAAACTGTTAAAAATTGTTTAGAGTCAGGTATTTTCCAAATGATGACTGCGCTACATTCACCGATTTGCAATTTTCGTACATTTTATGAGCTGCTTACTTACAACAACTGTGCGTACGTTACGGCATTTCAGTTCAACTTCTGAGGATGCACGAATTCGAAGCACAGCCAACTGTAACTGAACGCAACATCAACACACGTCAGCATAAATTTCTTATACAATATTGCTGGCTCACTTCGCCAAGCGTCGTGTAAATAGAAGCTCCGTGGCACGAGAACTTAATTGAAAGCAATGCAAGTGAAAATGATTTTTAATCGTCTCCGTTATCCAGAGTTGCATAATGGAAAAAATGTTTAGACGGAGCAGCTTTTAATTGAATATTGGCGCTTCAGCATCGATCATTACACAACTTCTTCAATTGTGTGAAAAATCTCCTGTGCAATGAAGCTGGTTGAGGCACAATTCTACAATATTTTCTATTTCAAATTTGCGAGTTGTAAATCTTTCAAAACAAAAAAATTTTAAATTAGAAATTTTTTTTGAATGCGAAGTTGCTCGTGAAAAAATTTTTTGCGTAAAAAAAGCAACAGCCTGGGAAACAAAACAAAAACGCCGGTTTGAAAGAATCGTTGGAAGAATAAACATAAACAACAAAAGGTATATTTACAACGTACATACGTTTTTTCATAAGCGTGTGTGTATGTATCTATTGATGTATGTATATATGTATGTGTGTATATATGTGTGTGTGTGTGTGTGTGTGAGAGAGAGAGAGAGAGAGAGAGAGAGAGAATGAGAGTGTGAGTGTGTCTGAAAAACCGCATACAAGAAGCATCCGAATTTATTATTAAACGTGCATCGCCCTCACAATTATCCAGTAAAGACGGGGTCCAGCCAGCCAGCCAACAGCCATTCAATGGGTTGGTAATGAGATATCTGCGTAACGGCAAACCATCTTGTCACGTGTCATTAATTTATTTAACCACAATTCATTTGTTGCCTGTACCTTACATTACATTCTCTGATTCATTATCGTGTTATTATACGATGTTACTCTCCGTTATTGTGATGAAAAATTAATATAAATTTTTGTGAAACAAATCAATTCAGATTATTATTTCACCCAAACAGCATTTCTTACGTAGTGGTAGAAATAGTTCAGTCACTTACCTACAATGGAAATCAGATACAACGAGTTAAGCTTGAGACTCTATGTTTGATTGTGTACAATCACTCTAAATAAATCATGATCCAACCACAAAATATTTCATATCAAACTATAAACCTTCCAAAATGCATCACAAGTATTATTATTATTATTATTATTTTTTAGACATTTATATAGCGCCAATTGTAATTCAGAACTCAAACGGAATTATGCAAAAACTATCGCATAAATCATTTAAAGTTTAGACTTCTCATCATTAGCGTTAAATGCAGGACAATGGCGAAGCAACAGTAAAAACTGCAAAAACATACAGCAATATAAAAGACATAAACAACATACAAACAAACATACAAACATTTAAAACTGACATAATACACAATCGTCCAACAATCCCACACACACCACACACACAAACACAAACACACATACACACCACACACACACACACACACATACACACACACACACACAGAGAGATAGTAGCAGAAAACAAACTAATTTATAAACCACATTCCATCTGATGCTCAGATACACAGCATACAATGTTAGTTTATCATACTCAAGTTTAATTATTATAATTAAATAAATATAAGAAAATTAATATTTATTTTTCAGATGCTGTGCCAACAATGCAACTCTAAACAAAATGTACTCGACTGGAATGTTCATGTCGTGGAAGGGACGGACGTGTTCAACTGTATTCAACGTGCCAGCGCTATACTTTTATTTTTGTTTTAAACATTTGAAAAAGTTAACTTTCGTTATTTTTTCCGAAGTGCTTCATTTCAATTACACCTGGATAGTTTATAGGGAGGCGCTTTTGAGACTTTTCATGAAATAACTTCTACACACTTTCAAATCTAACGAGATGTCTGCGTCTAAACGCGCAAACAGGCATGAACATTCAAACATATCTGCCTGCAGATACAAACATGCCAATGTATGAACATCTTAACGTGTGAACACACAAATACGTAAACACACAAACACACAAACACGTAAACACACAAACAAAAAACAAACAGAAAAAACCAGTACATGCAAACTTTTAAACATATAAACATCTGAACAAACAAACAAACAATGCAATACAGTTTATATTAATGCATGTGTAATACACAATAATACAAACAAACAAACAAACATACAGACAAACAGACGAACGTGTTGTTGAACAGCAAACAACAAATATAACAATACTGTAGAATATGCACACGTAATGCAGCTCAGTCTGTGCGTGTGTGGTGCATATCTTTATGCATGATGGCATCAACATGGACAACAAATAATTCCGCATGCTTGCAAACATTTTGAAAGGTCATAAATACAAAAAATATCACATCTAAAATGTAAACATGTATAAAAATGTTTGTGTTCGAATGGGTGTTCAATTATTATCTCAATTAAAATTAATACTTTACAGATAAAATGAGCCAAATCAGTCTTCTAAATATTAATAAGAGAGTTCGTTATTTCAATAACATCAACCCTCTAAATGTAGAAACATGCAGGAGTGTACTAACATTCATATACATACACCATCACGTACATACACATCCGTATTCAATCTACACACACATTCAACTATATCACATACATATTCAGAGAGAAAGAGAAAAGGAGAGAACGAGAGAAAGAGAGAGAGAGAGAGAGAGAGAGAGAGAGGGAGGGAGAGAGAGAGAGAAACGTGCAAGCTAGCATAGATGTTGCAGTCGGATAATTGTTTCCTTGAACTATTATTCAACATTCCCCTATTTTAATTAGCATGAAATCTCAGCGAGTATGGTGGTTCTTTCCTTGTTTCTGCTTTTGAAACATCTTTACAACGCAAATGAAAATAAAATAAATAAATAAAAAGATAAAAATGGACATAAATGAAAAAATTACTGAAAATTATTTCTTTGAAAAAGATAACAATGTTGGATAATTTTTCAAAAAATATATAATTAGAAAGAAATTTTTCGACATTTTTTTGTAGTTTTTTGGCCCACAAATTTTTATTTTATTTTAATTTTCTTTGTTAGCAATTTTTAAAATTTATTCTATTTGACGTCATTTTTGATGTTGTTAAATAAACGTAAATAAATATTAATTTTAAATTAAGAATAATGGATAATTATAATTCTAATACTAATAAATAATTACAACAACAACGACAACAACAACAACAACAACAACAGTAACATTTGTTGATGATGATATTGTGGTTGATGTTATTAATGTTGTTGTTGTTGATGTTGTTATTGTTGTTGCTGTTGTTGTTATGTGTCGTTAAAAGAGGTAGGATGGTGCACACGTCTTAAGATATATAACACTGCATTGTGTTGGACTGACAATAGCATGCGAATAAGCGGGGTAGCCATTAATAATACACAACGTCATGTTTGCGTTTCTATACCTACTTTGAAGAAGCTGTTTTCGTTTATTGTTTGTTATTTGTTCGTTATTTGCTGGTTCGTTTGTTCGTTCGTTTGTTTGTTGTGGTCTGTTTGTATTTGCTGTTGTCTGTTTGTATTTGTAGTTGTGGTCTGTTTGTATGCAGTATGTCAACTGCCTTGAGAAGAGGAGTGAGTTTTTAAATGATTGTTTGGATAATTGCATTCCGTTCATGGCTTCATTGCTTGGCAAATATATTGGGTGTATAGAGAGGTAAAGAAAGTTAATGAGGTTTGTTGAAACTGCAACGACCAACAACATTTTTATAAAAAAAACTCTGATTAAATGAGCAAAAACTTCCACAACTACAACAACTTTAACACTAGCGACAACAAACCACCAATGACTATACCATCAACAACACCAACATCAACAACAACATCAATAACACCAACATCAACAACATCAACATCAACAACAACATCAATAACACCAACATCAACAACACCAACATCAATGACACCAACATCAACAACACCACCAACAACACCAACATCAACAACAACACCAACATCAATAACACCAACATCAACAACACCAGCATCAACAACACCACCAACAACACCACCAACAACAACACCAACAACAACACCAACAACAACACCAACATCAACAACACTAACAACAACAACACCATCGCCGACATCAACAAATTGATCGACAAAACATTTTTACATTAATCACTTGCTTTATACAAAACATCATTAAATATAGCATCATCATCATTATCACCATCATTAGCCTCATAGATAACGTCATCATCATCATCATAAATATCTAGCATCATCTTTAACATCATCATCATCGTTATCATCATCGTCGTCGTCGTCATTACTATCACCACCCATCCGCAATAATTTTATTATCATTCTCATTATCACCATTATTATTATTATTATTTGAAGATGAATATTTAAACGGAAATGACATCATCAGAGATAAAAGTCAGAAGATGAGGATTGTAATGATTTTATATGGGCACTAGCCATGCTGCTGCTGCTGCTGCAACTAACGCGCATAATTTATCCCAAATATTTACCGACCATAAATGCTGCAGAGGGTGCTTAGCGCAAATGGTCTCAATTGTCGTCTATTACTTTTTCTCTTCTTCCGTTGCGATTTTTTTAATTTTTGTTTTTTTTTGTTACTCAAAAATTAATTTATTTGTCATTTTATGCTGTTGTTGTTGTTGTTTTTATGTTGTTGTTGTTGTTTGTGACTGAGTAACTGCTCCCTTCGTAGTGGTAGTGTTGTTCGGCAGACGCGATGCCATTTATTTCTGCCAGCACTTGCAGACTGAATGTTGGATTGAACATTGCACTAATTAGACGGATTCTCCCTCGGGCACACAACTGCAAGATATTTTTTGGGCATCTCCATAACGTCGGTGGATATTCATCCCAACGACCCAGCTGACACCACAGGACCCTTTCAAACAATCACCAGGTTACATCCAACACTATCTCATACTCGTCGACAACTTGCCCAGCACAACTTCCACACGCACGCACGCACAAACACACACACACACACACACACACGCGCGCATCAGCACATTGTTGAAGTTGAACACTTATTAAAATCAGAAGTACGCATCAGACGCATCTGCCTAGCGAACTCACGCGGAGTCAACTTTCATACGTCTCACGTGACTTCTGACGAATGTGTGCAAACTCGTTTCCATAGAAACCAACAAAACCATCGTTCATAAAGGAAGTGACGTATGAACACGTGATTAATGTTTCAAATTGAAATAAGAAGCTCCAGGCTGGTTGGAACTGACTTGAAAAAGTGGGATCGGTTTTGTCGACTGACTGGCTGGTTGACTGGTTCGTTGACTGATTGATTGGTTTATTGATTGGTTTATTGATTGGTTTATTGACTGGTTGATTGACAAAATTTGAGCTATTTATATCATCAAATTGATTTTTTTGAATATTTGAAATTATTGCTCGATTGAATTTAAAAAAATTTTTTTTAATTGAATGATTTGAATGACTGTTTGTTTAATATTTCTATATATAATTGAATGAAAGGTTGAAATGATCAGATATGATAATTGCACGGCATTGCATCCATGTCTCATGTGACAGATACGCGATGATTAGAGTGGATTGATGGCTTGTAATTTAACGCCTATGACTAACAGACAGACGACTGTTTGTTGGTATGGCGATGATGAAGAAGTCCTCTATAATGGGGCTGACAACTTCTACAAAAATGATGATAATGAGTGTCATCAGGTGACTTCATGCTGGTAACGAGATAATAATCATATAATAAATTGAAAGACTTACAATATGGATCAAAATGAATGATGACGATGAAGAAGAAGACAATGATCATCTTGGAGAAGATGTTGGCGATGCAGGTGATTATGACGATGCAAATTATGAGTGAGATGATAGTTGGAAGAGAAAGAAGAGAAGGAGAGAGCATGACGGCGACATCGGCAGAATTTGTTGCATTAATTGTTATTTACAAAGTGGACGGGTCAGTAATATATTTTCGCGTCATCATATTTCATCGAATCGTAAGTGGGTCGGCTCTGTCTTGTTCTTGCCGTGTGTGTGTCTTTATGCGTGTGTGTGTTTGTGTGTGTGTGTGTGTGTGTGTGTGTCTCTCTGTGTGTGTGTCAGTGTGTGTTTAGTGAGTAATTTAATGGTCCTGTTGCTGATGATGTTGTTTCGTTGGTGTTAACGGACTGTGTGCGTGTGTGCGCGTGTTAAGTTACAGTTTCTCAATCCATTTCAAAGTTTAAAGTTATTATTTAATTAACCTACTTACAAATAATGTATGCAAACTGAAACAGTAAAATGAAATTTAAAATGACTTAGTCAATAAATAGTAGAATGAAATGTAATGAATGGTTGGTATGTTTTTATGGAGTTCACTTGTTGGCTTAGCAGCGCTGTTTACTTTCGTGTTTTTCAACACGTCTGTTCACATTACTTCGTTTTCCGTTGCGCTTACGGTACTTGGGTGAAAAAATGATAGTTATATAATAATAATAATAACCATAATTGTAATAATAATAATAATAATAAACATTTGTTGTTGGCTGGCAGTGAACCCTGTGTAGCCTGCCTTCGTCAACTGCTTGTCACTCAAATGTAAGAATTTGATTGAATGAAGTTTTGCCTGATAAAATAAAAAGAAGATGAATATTTGAGAAGAGGTTATGGGCATGGAGGAGTCTTCGTGCAACAGGAAACAAGACATCACATTAAAAATCCATCCATCAATCAATTCGACTTCCCTCTCTCCATTCCATCACCCAACACTGTACAGAGACCTACAGCACCCTGACTCTTCATGCACTCATCCAATTCATCTATCAATCATATTTGGTCACTATCGATCATCCATTCACCCATCCATCCATTCATCTATCCATCCATCCATCTAATCATCCATTCACTTATTATTCATCCATCCAACTCAACATATTTCTATCCAGCCAACTACCTTATTTTTCATTCATGAATATATTCAGGCATCTAATTATTAATAATCTTTGTCAATGTTTTTTAAATTTCTTTATTTATGTTTCATCTCAAATGTACAATAAGTAAAGTTAATAAATTGTTATGTTCAGGTACAAAATGAAACATTTCAATGTTTATAAATCTGAGTTTAGATTTTAATGATATCCATCTACCTGTCTCTTCATGTTTACATACAATGGGTTAGCGCCTATACATATGTGTGAAATTATACTTATGTGCAAGTGTGTGTGTGTGTATGCGAGTGTTTGTGCAGTATGTGTGTGTGTGTGTGTGTGTGTGTGGGTGTGTGCGTTTGTGTGTGTGTGTGCGCGCGCATAGTTTTGGGCCAGCCACCAGAAGAAGCACAGGTTGTTAATAATTAATCTCTCATCTACGCTTCTAGACTTCAGTTGATTTATTGTCGGATTATATTGTTCTTTTCATCATTCCCTTCTCTTGTTCATCGTCTTTATTGTTTATATTGATGTCGTTTGTGTGTTGTTGTCGTGTAGTTGTTGGTTGTGTAGTTGTTTGCGTTCTTGTTGATTGTGCAGTTGTTTGCGTTCTTGTTGGTTGTATTGTCGCTAGTACTCTCATTTGTTGTTGGTCTGTCGTGTCTTGTAACATTGCGACACTTATGCTTATGCCATGTTAGGTTTCTGTTGGCCTCTCTCTTGAGCCATGTTGTTGTTATATTCTAGTAAGCAGTGTTGAGTTCAGATGTTATATACGTGGTTATTTATTTTGGTGAGATGTTTTAGAATGATGTCAGATTTGTTGATTTTATGTAAAAGCTTTAAAAGCTGTATATTTTTTCAACCGGTTAACTAAAAACAAATTAATCAAACTTGCAAGTTGCTAAAAAAATTTCGAAAATGTCTGGTAAATACTTGCTGGTTGCATGCTCTAGAGACAGTTTTCGCCTCACACATCTGTCAGAAGGTATTTTCCCCACTGCAATATAATATAACCAACTGAACTTCTCGTGAGGTTCGGTGTCAGCTGAGCTATCTTCGTTATTGTTAGTTCCAGTAAACATCATTAATTACAACAGCCGGCACGTTATCAACTTCACTTTCATGCTAGTTATTTTGCTCATATTTTTTCTTTGTTTTTTATGACTGCACGTTTTTTTCTTTGTTAACTCCTCATTGAGTTATTAATTTTGTTTGTTAATTGATTTGTTCGTTCGTTCATTCATTCATTCGTTCGTTCGTTCGTTCATTCATTCATTCACCAACCGGCCAAGCAGCATAATCTAGCAGTACAAACAGATTTTAGTAATTATGAAAAATTTACTTATCTGTTTTTTATTTTATTTTTTTGCAAAATTTTCACTCGTATTTTTTTCCCATAATTGTCCAGCAATTAGTCGGCACCACACACGCCACACCGCACCACAATCCACCATACCACACCGCACACAACACCACACATGGCCACACCAACCACAACACAGCCCACCACACCAACCACGCCGCACCAGTAGAACGACGGTACAGATGATCATTTCCATCAAATTTATCTCACGCTCCATCCATCATCATGAGCTTTGCTCATCCACTGCATTCAAAATCGTCGTCGTCGTCATCATCATCTCTGTCGTTATCGTCATCAATGTCATCATCATCATCATCATCATCATCATCATCATCATCATCATCATCGTCATCATCATCATCATCAACATCGTCATCATTATCGTCCTCTTCCTTCTCATCATCATCAGTACTTCTCATAAAATTATCATGCCTAGAGTTAACACCACCACCACCAGCACAAACCCCTTTTATTGAAGCATCAGCATACATGTAATGCTGTGTGCAATGGAGATTAGTCATGACGACGATGGTGATGATGATCGTGAAGATGATGATGATGATCAGGAAGAAGAAGATGATGATCGTTAAGAAGATGATGATGATCGTGAAGATGATGACGACGATGAGGATAATGAAAATGAAGCTGCTTCTAAAAACGATAAACCTGACTCTGACCTTAAAACCGATGTTCAATTTGATGATGACGATGATGATGATGACGGTGGTGGTGTTTAATTTGATGATGATGATGATGACTAGGATGATAAAGTTTGATATGATGATGATTATGAAGAGGACGATGAGGATGAGGAAGATGACGAGGATGATGATGATAACGACGAAAATGATGACGATGGAATGGAATTATAAAAAGGTAATTGCGATTATTATTACTATTCCAACAAATGATGCGATGCTGTATAAACGTTAATGACCTCAATAGTGATAATGATAACGGTGACAATGATGATGATGATGAAAATGAAGTCAGTGGCATGTCATCATCACCTAGCATAGCACAGCAGAGTACCGACCAACCAGCCGGCAGACCAACCAGCCAACCAGCCAATCAGCCAACGTAATTCTGGCCGTAAGTAGTACGTGTCAATCAGATCTAACCCTTCCATGATTTATGTAGTCATAAAATTCCTTGCCAACAATATTTGTACCAACATATATGTTAAGACACGCGCGCGCGCACACGCACACACGCACACACGCACACACACGCATACTCACACACATACACATGTACAAAAAACAAATTCAAATCATACAAACACTTTAAATATTTTAATATATTATCACCCCGTATACACACACAGACATGAAGTATATGTACGCAAACATATACATATCTGTATACAGACACACACACACACATACATAAATAAATACATCCACACATACGCACATGGAGTCTGACAGAGGTTTTGTATTGTGAGGTTTTGTATTGTGTTTGCGTGCTTGCACTGGCGTCCTATCGTAGATCGTTGTCATGTGATAACTTTCAGTGACGTACTAGGGCTACATGCGAGGGTTGGAACGAAAAACAATAGTAGTAATAATAATAATAATAAAAAGAAGAAAAAGAAGAAGAAGAAAAGGAAGATGAAGAATAAGAATAAGAAGAGGAAGGAGAGGAAGAAGAAAAAGAAAAAAAAGATGATTATGATGAGTATGATAATGATGAAGAAGAAGAATAACGTAAAAATAAAAACGACAGTAGCAATTATTATTAATAAAAATATTATTGCTTCTATAATTATATTTCTTGTTGGTAGCAGAATTAATTTTAGAATAAGTACAACTGGATGTCTGATTTCGAAGATTAATTATTAACGCCATCCTGACTGTCAGACAAGAGACATGTATGCTTTTAAGTATGTATATTTTTATGTATGTATGTATATTTTTATGTATGTATGTAAGCATGCATGTATGTATGTATGTATGTATGTATGTATGCATGCATGTATGTATGTATGTATGTATGCATGCATGTATGTATGTATAAATGTATGCATGTATGCATGTATGTATGTATGTATTTATGTATACATGTATGTCTACACTGTATGTAGACAAATAACTTGTTGCGTGTGCAAGAAATAAACATGATTTTTATGATGTGCGGTGCCATCATGTAGTCCAGATTGATGGGACATCATCGTTGAAATGTCTGCTAGTGAAGAAATAAGAAACCCGAAACAAACACAATTAGACTAATTATTCAAAGCCACGTTGCGTCATGCCTCATTAATTATTTTCAATTAATTAGGAATTGTTTCAACCAATTAATTAATTAATGTATAAGAATGTTTGTATGTATTGATAAAAGGAAACACAATTAAAAGCAAAAATGATAAATTTTTCTGTTCTAAGCATTGGCCAAATAAGGGGATGATGCACGCCTAATAAAAATTGAAAATTTCTTTTTTTTTACTATAAAAACACAAACAAAGAGCAGCCTTAATTGATACCTACCCAAAAACAACATTCATTCAAACAACAAACATTATTGATACAAACCGTAAACAGAATAGATACTAAGAATATACAAATAATACACAATACATATATGATACAAATAACATATCAACATTGATACATGAAACATAGATACAAACAATGTTGCCATAAAAAACGTAGATACAAACAACATCGATAATACAATCATACATTCAAACAACAGGCAACATCAATACAAACTATCAAACAAAACAAAATACTGAAATAAAAATAAAAATAAACCTTCCTACGAAATGAGAAAAAAACAATTTGAGCTGGACGACTCTTGCAAATGTTTTATTATTGAACATCAAGCCCTCACGTAATTACTTAATTATCTCCTCTTTATAGTCTGCACTACTCACACACACACACACACACACACACACACACGCACACACACGCACACACATACTCACACACACGCATATATAAACATACAAATGCACTACATTGTAGCCCATGAATTTTTAACGGATATATGTATATTATACATACACGAATGTACGTACAACATTTCTTTTGTATAATTTTATATATAAATTTTTGTACAGTAACTAAGGAACCTGATTTAAAATGAGATACACTGTGAAACTGCTTCATTACAAGATGTATAACTTTAAATACAGCGTATTTTGTGATAATACATAATACAGAAAAGCACACACACAGAGAAACACTCACGCACACAGATATGCAGACACATGCACAAACACACATACACAACACACACTCATGTAGATAGGATGGAATCGGCGTATGAAACCGTTTAACTTCAACTATGACGGCTTCGAAAGAAAAAAATTAAAAAAATCAAACGAGTCCAAAGCCAGGAAGATGGATATACACACACACACACACAAACACTCACACACACACATATGCAACCAAAATTTGCATATTTTACATATATGACATAGATATATATTCACACATGTTTTGTTGTAAGAACCACAAAATATTATGAATGTCTGATGGATGTTCAAGCGACAATAATTATGTTACATGCACCTTAAATGTATGTATAACGCTTGAAGTTACATATGTTGTATATTTTTACATGATACAACAGTTATTATTACTTAAACTTGCATCTTCTAATGTTTAAATACAAAGATATACACAAAGTTACATACAAAGATACAGACAAAGAAACATACAGAGATACATACAAAGATAGATAAAATATTATAAACAAAGATACATACACAAATAGATACAAAAACAGATACTAAGATACAACGTGGTGTGCGAAGCGGATGTTTACCGCATGATACAGTGAAGGAGAGTGACCGGCCCATCATCCAAGCGTCCAGCGAGCAAACCATTGAACGACATCTTTTGAAAAATTAATAACGTAGATGATCGTTCTTATAAATGCATGTCTGATGACCGATCAATATGTATTGACCGGACCTGGATATTTTGGCACATCTACAGCGTGTGCATGCGTATGTGTGTGTGCGTGTGTATGTGTGCATGCGTATGTGTGTGCGTGTGTATGTGTGCGTGTGTATGTGTGCGTGTATGTATGTGAATGTGAGCGTGTGTTATCTGTTTTTATTATTCCGAATGAATACTGACTCACAACGTGCTGTTGGTTTTTTTAATTTTGTGATAATTAACCATAACCGTTGCTGCTGTCTGTTAAATTGTTAGCGAATGATTTTGTAATGCATGCTGCTTAAAATTTTTGTTGCTTTTTAATATTTAAAAATGAAAATTAAGATGTCTTTTAAAAAATTGCGAAAACAATGAGTTGATGTTTAAGAACATGCGAACATGATGAATGAAAGTAGAACAAGTCTTCAACAAATGTTAACACGTCTGCGTCGAGCCTAATGACAAGAAGAGGAAAGAAGATGGAAAAGAAGAACACAATCACTCAAATTGGATGACTTTGACATTTCGCTGATAAAAAAAGTCTTGGAAATTATTTTAACAGTTTCGCAAAGTAAAATGTCAAGTGAATTTTTTTAAAGGTAGTGAGTAACTATATCGATAGAGATTCCCAGCTTTAGCGTTACTTCAATGTAACAAGATTTCTGTAAAAAAATGCCTAAAATTTGTTCGCTAAGTTTCAATTTTTACAATTTAGATGGCTCTTGGCGTGATTACAACACGTTCCAAAATGTACATTTTCAAAACATGTGACTACCTTCACTATGCGTGATGGTGCGCTCTTGAAAAAGTATTCGTGCATTCATTTTAAAATTTCAGATTAAAAAATTGAATAAGCCATAAATATTTTCATCAAATCATTGAGAAAAATCGCCATAAAATAAATGTGGAAAAGCATTTTTCGTTTTAACTTTTTCTCCTCTCACGAAATACTTGCATTTTAAATCCTGGGGCTTAACATGGCAGCACGGAGATGACACTTTGTCAATTGGCAGTTTGATGCTTTACTGATGGAAAGTTTTGTTCTTGGTGCCCACACATGTGGAGCGAGATGGAGTGATGGCATAAAAACGAATGAAAGACATGGATGAAAGGATGTATACGAACGAGATGTGGATGAAGATGGAGAAGATGGATACGAAAGTGATGTGGATGAAGATGGAGAAGATGGATACGAAAGTGATGTGGATGAAGATGGAGAAGATGGATACGAAAGTGATGTGGATGAAGATGGAGAAGATGCGTGAATGTATTATGAATGGAAAGAAGGATGATATACGAGACGAAAGAGCGGTTGGATAAGAATAACATTTATTTGAATTCTATCAATTGTTAATTTATGAATGGGGTGTCATCTGCCGCATTGTTTATGTCACGGCAACCGAAGGCCACTTCATCACCGACGACATCAGCATTGTTATCATTGTCATCATTTTGGTCATTATCAGTGTCATCAGACGCCGTCAGCATATTAAGTAGCTTCCTCCAAGCTTTGCCTTCCATCCCCTCTATCATCACAACTGTTGCACTCTTCCTCTTCACTGCTCTACTTGCCATCCTCGCTTCATCCTCATTTATTTTCATTACTATTTACATTACAGAAAGAGTTGTTACTTTTGTAATAAATCAAGGTGAAAAAATAAAATCAAATTACAGAAAAAGGTGACTTCACGTGATGGTGTGGTTTTGATAAAGGTTTTGCAGTAAAATTTTTAAAAAATATTTGTGTTGTAATAAAAAAACAAATTGTTAATAAATAAATCAATTGCCTTATATATTTTAAAGGTTAATGAAAACAAAAGTAAAAAAATTTTTTTTTCATGTAAAAATAAACAAGAGAGCCGTACACGAGATGAACAATTAATTCATGTCCGCAAAGTTTATTAAAAGAAAAATTATTTAAAAATTTTAATGTCAAAACATTTTTCAAGCTTGTCTTTAATCGCTTATAATGGTTTTGTATTTAAAAATGGCAACATTGTCAACATCAACTGAAAATTTCAGCCAATAAGATGCAACTAAAAAACATTACAATCGCAAAAACATTAAACAAAATCTAATTCTAGTACATCAAAGACGTTTTTTATCAGCTACAATTCAGGATAACTGAAAATAAAAATAAACTTACATTCAATACAACAACAACAACAACAATAAAACAACAACAACAACAATAAAACAACAACAATAAAACAACAACAACAACCACAACAACAAACAAACAAATTCTAAAAAACGTGAACATAACAATGTAAAGAACAACAATACATCAATATTGAACAAAACCAACATTACACGTAAACAACAGTGCACGTGGCAATAACACTTTGACCTCTAACCTCTGATGCAAGTGTACTCAACCTCCAGGTAGCTCTTCAGTTCAGCGTTGCATGGCTTGATGTTGTCGAACGATGGCTCTATCACCTCAAGAACAACAACAATATCAAATTTTTTATTATTTTAATAACTACGTGATGAAATTATTTATCGTTAATATTTATACTTTTGATTAATATTGATTAAATAAGTACAATTTATTACATTAAATTTGATTGCTTATCTGAGTTGTTTGTTGTTTATACCACAATATGTACAAATATGTTCCAGGTTAAAATGTAAATTGAAAACGACAAATTGTAAACATTCTTTATTTATTAAGTTTTTTTTTTATTTAGTTTACCTAGTTTGCTGGTTTAATTTACAAATAAAAAAGTAAAAAAAGTTATGGCTCAGCATTATTCTTAATAATGATTTGCACCCCATTCTAATTCAACTTCGACCTTCCAGTTTTTAAATTTATTTCACTTTATAGCCTGGAGAGGACATGTGTCTCCTCTTCTATTTTCCGATGATTACTCTTTTTTTTACAGATTAGAGAATTTGACATAATTAAAAAAAATCGATAAGATTTTAGATTTGCTCCAACAAATTATACAAATTATCGTTATTGAATATTCTATTGGCAGCGTGATGGCATAATGGTTAGAGTCTCCTGGTACTGATGTCGAGATTATGTACGAACACAAAAGTATTCGCGCCTATCATACGCCATGTGTATGATGCATGGTTTTCACGCCTATCCATCTACGCTGTGTGAATTGGTTGGTCGTTGAAACCTCTGAAGCAGATGCACAAGAGTTAATGACTTTTGACCTTTAACCTTTATTGAAGATGAACAAAACCAGGCTACAACACTCCAAATATACTAAAAATAAATGTTTGCGATTTTGTTAGAAGGGATAGCTGAGCTAAGTGCTTATAAATAAATAACTGTTGAAAATTAAATAGACCTGCATTTTTATGTACAAATAAATATAAAATAAGTAGAATAAATCATTAAAAAATAATTTATGGCTCTGAATGAAGCCGCAAAATATTAAATTTATGGTATTAATTCGTAACTTGGTAGGCAATTATTTTCATCATTAAACAAAGACGCATCATCACCATCTTCCTCCTCCTCTTCCTCCTCCTCTTTCTCCTCCTCTTCCTCCTTCTCCTAATCATCATCATCATCATCATCATCATCATCATCATCATCATCATCATCATCATCATCATCATCATCATCTCATCATCGTCATCGTCATCATCATCATCATCATTTAACTTAATCGCTATAATCGTCGTAAAGAAAATCTTCATTATTATTTATGTTAATGACGCAGTCATCATTCTATAGCGCTTAACATCAGCAAAACAAAAAGCTAATACCTACTAATGATACGAAGAAGCAATCATAATTATATCTAGCTCCTCTCATTGCCCAATCACATCGTGCAGCACAGCAACAGACATCATCATACAACATGCCAATCGACCGACCAACCAACTAGCAACAACATAACGAAAGAATCGTCATTGCTTGCCACTCTTGAATTAACAAAAAGTAATTATGGTGTATATAATTCATTGAATATCTAATGAGATTGATGGTGCATTGATCATGGCACTCATAACACATCATGTTGACATGCTTCTTGTTGTATCAGTCCTGTATGATGTATAGACTGTATATAGACTGCCTATAGATTGTATATAGACTGTATATAGACTGTATAAAAACTGTTTATAGGTTGTATATAGACTGTTCACGTTCAGTGTCGATACCAAATGTATCATGTTTTTGTGTGCTTGTCATTTGTTTGTTCTTTGTTTTATGTTAAATTGAAATTGTAAAGTTTCAGCTGGCTCATTTTTTAGCAATATTAAAGTGGATAGATATCATTTTATTTTATATTATTTCATTTCATGTATATCATAACATTTCATATATAAATATCATTTTATTTCACACACATCATATCATTTTGTTTTGTGTTAAAAAATTCTTTTACACATGCACAACGTAAGCGTACATGCATGACGATGCGAAATGTTGTTTGTTTTTCGTTGGCGTGATGCTGGCGTGTTGATGCTGGAGGCCTGCGAGCTCCTTGGCACACACTCAAACACAGAAAGAATTTGATTAAAAATTCACCATTCATCCAAATTACCCATTTTAAAATTTTCATAAGAGATAAATTTAAAAGTTGTTTACCGCAGTTCACTTTGAGTGAACTAGGGCGTATAAACTTTTCTTACCTAAATAATCTCTCAGAAGGTAACACGTAACTCGACAAAAGGAAATAACAACTTCACTCACTTGGAGAGTGCAACTGTCTCTAGCCGAGCACTTCCTATCCATAATGGATAACACATTGGAGTGGCAGCCAATGAAGCCGAAGTTTGTCCTCACACATTTGCCCAAATTTTTTCGTCCGTAGTAGGATGACGTCATCAAGATGACGTGACCTAGGGGACAGGTGGCCTTGAATGTTTCGTAGTGGCAGTACTCTTCTTGGCTCGTTAGCACTGCGGGTCGGTGTTAGATTATTATTTACTAATTATAATTATTATTAGTATTATTATTTCTATTATTAATTTATTATTTTCATAATTACTACACACACAATCGCACTTGAAGGTAAGAATGATTCATTGCTTCCTGTAACAAATTTGAAGTTTAATTGAATCGCTATTACATCAACTGTTGAAGTTTAGCTGATGGTAGGTAATATTTTTTTAGGTTGAATTATTTTTCAAATGTTATCTACATAATGATGTGTTGAGACATTAACGATTAATGATTGATAAAATTTAATAAAAAGTTCGTTGGGCACAACTGCGAAGGATTCATTTTACATTCGTCACACTAATTCAACACAATAACATAGAAAACTAACTTTTGTGAAAAATCTTTTGATATTATTTTTATTATCCTTATTATTATTAGTAGTAGTAGATGTTGTTATAGCTGCAGCAGTAGTAATAGCAGTAGTAGTAGCAGCAGCAGCTATAGTATTAGTAGCAGTAATAGCAGCAGTAGTAGTAGCAGTAGTAGCAGCATATGAACGCATATGTAGTATATGAACGCGAGTAATAAATTAAGAATGACGAACAAATTAAACTCAGTAACAATTATTACTATTATTACTCTTATTCATATTATATTATATTTTATTATTATTCATATTATTTTTATTACAGCTTCAGTAAAGGTGAATAAATTATTAGCATTGCAAATAACTTTTGAACTATCTCCACAATTTCGTAATCTACACATTTTCAATCACCTTTTGTGCCCGAGAGAAGAATTATATGGAATGGTGTTCCGCGGTCTTTCCGGTTGAATAAGGTCCAATGCATTACAATACCAACACTAATAAGCTCCAACATCACTCCTATGCTTCATAACAAAAACAGACCTTCGATTGTCGTGTTTGTTGTTTGTTTGTTTGTTTGTAAGTTGGTTGGTTGGTGTGTTTGAATGATTGTTTGTGTGGTTGTATGTTTGCATGTTTGTGTGATTGTTTGTTTTGTTTTCTGTGATTGTTTGTATAACTATTTGTTTGTGTGAATAAATGTGGGCTTGCTTAACAGTTTGTTTGTTGATTTAATGGTTGGTTTGTCGGCTGGCTGATTTGCGTTGGTTTGAATTCGCTTGTGCAGAATGCTCGAGCTGGAGTGTCTCCTGTTAACATTTTTTGTTTGTGTGCTTTCAATTATTTAGTTTTTAACTTTTGTTTGTCGACTCATGAGCTATGTCTGTGTAATGAACTGAGACGAATGGAGAGCTGTGTAAAAGTGTTTCTGTGTGCGTGAGAGAGAGAAAAAGATAGAGAAAGAAAGAGAGAGAGAGTACCGCATGTGTGTGTGCGTGTGTATGTGTTTGTGTCTGCGGAGTTTGGAGAATGTACACGTGTGTGTGCGCGAGTCTGATGATGTAAAATACAATCTTTCGGTTTTTTTCGAGTGTGTTTTTGGCGTGTACGCACGTTTGTTCATGTGTTTCTTTGTTTGCAGCTTTGTGTGGGTATGCGAATGCAATTATCCGACGTTTATTAGGCAAAATTTTTATCAAGGCAAAAGGTATGTTACTCATTAAAGCAGTGCAAATGTTTAGTTCTCTCTTGTTATAAATAGAACCTGACTCACATTTTTATGTTGTGCAGTTTCAGTAGGCTGGGTTCTGCTATTCAGCCTTCACTCATATTTTCGTCCTTAAATTATTAGTATTTAATCTTTTTTATTAATTAACGTTATTGTATTTATTGCCGTTTTGATATGATAATAGATATCATAGTGTAGGTGCAATGAGTACATCCATCCATCCATCATTCCATTCATCCATCCATCCATCCATCCATCCATCCATCCATCCATCCATCCATCCATCCATCCATCCATCCATCCATCCATCCATCCATCCATCTATCCATCCATCCATCCATCCATCCATCCATCCATCCATCCACCCATCCATCCATCCATCCATCCATCCATCCATCCATCCATCCATCCATAACTTCTCATTTTTTTCCATGTCATAAATCACCTCATTCATTATTTACACATTCAATTAATCACAATGTACATATATTTATCGCGGCCTTCCCGCCATTATGAACATCATCTTGGCATGTCATCTCGCCATACAATGCATCGTTGGAGAACCAACACGCAGTGGCATTCGTGTAATTAAGCTCCATTTTATTATCCTCCCATGAATATATTAATTGTTGCATTTATGGCCATTATATTTCCTGGCTTTGTACAACTTTTTACTAAACCCACCAAGGGTTGATTCACAAATGACGCTAAATGTATATTAATTGATATGTACACACTTTTTAATGTATGTTATAACATATGTTGTATATTAGTTTATAAAAAGTATGTAATGTGTATGATGCATGTATATACAACGAATATCTACATATGGATATCAGTGTACGTACGTGTATGTGTATATAGACGTATGATTGTTGTTTGTTTTTATGGAGCATTTGTATTTGTAGTGGGGACATTTCTTGTTGGAAGGTTTGGCAAGAGAATGCATTGTTTTCTATAAATCGTCCTATCAGCCTTCATCCAAGTGATTGCCCGCGTCTCTATGTGTGTAAATGTGTGTGTGCGCGTGTAATTGAATGTCGGAGTGTGTGCAAATGTGTGTGTGTTTGAGAGTGTGTGAAAATACTCATTCATATCTGTGTGCGATTGTTTTTGTGTGAACATATGTATGTGTGTATGTGTGAATGTCAAAATATTTTCGTATATTCTAAAGTCATTTTTTTATTGTGCACCTGCTTTTAAAGGTACCAAAAAAACAAATAAACAGAGAGCTTATATGAAGGTTACATTACATCGATACCAATCACTGCAGGACCAGCCGCCTTTAACCATGTACGTCTGTGTTGTGTGTGGGCATGTTCATCTAATAGTTTATCTACACATTCATTTCCATTTCTCCATGTATTATTCTTCAAATCATTAGCAACTGACGGGCTTTAAAATACATACTTTGATAATTTATTTCACTCATGTGAGCATAGCTTTTAGAGAAATGCTATTTTTTAAAACTTGTTTGAACGTTGTATTTTGCTTGCGTGGTCTTCGGGCGAAAACAGATATTTCCCTTTTGTTCTTTTTTGTTCATTTTTAATAAATTTTTATATTTCAACTATTAAAAATTTATACCATCGAACCAGCCGTCGTGAAAGTGATGCGTATGCAGAGGCATTTGCTACTTGGAAATAATCTGTTTTATGTCTTGCATTAACCTGGCCTCCTTATTATGCATGCAAATTTGCCATTCTTTACTCCCATTACGAGCAGTTTATTTATTTTTTTTATAAAAGGTTACGCTTTGTATGTCCCATCTGAATGAGGTTTTCAATATCTCAAACGCAAAATACTTTATCTAACAATCATTTTGTGTAAAGTAATATAACAAATTTATTCTAATGTATGAATTAGCCTTAATTTGTTTAATGCATTTATATTTGCATCATTTATATCTTAATCGTATTTTTCACTTCGCACGCAATCCAATGTTCTTTACGGCCTGGCGTTCAAACCACGACCTCAGTTTCAGCAACATTTCTCTCTCTCTCTCTCACTCTCTCTCTCTCTCTCTCTTTACATATACTTTAACACACACTTTCTCTCTCTCCCTCCTCTCTCTCTATCTCTCTTCCATTTTTCTGTATCTCCGTATTCACCTGTCTGTAAGTATGTTTGTTGTTTTTTGCATATTTATGTGTACGGCTGCTTTAGTTTATGTCTCCAACCATGGATTGATTGATTTGTAGAAATCTATACACTCATCAGATGTGATTATATTGATGTAACAACGTGTGCGTGTGCGTGTGCGTCGTCTGTTCGTTCTAGCATGCTACCCTCTTTAATTTTATTTAATTTAATGCTTCGTTTTAAACAAAACTCGTAGATCAGGGTTAGAAATATGCTCTTAAAAATATGCTCTCCACAATTTTATTCCTATTATTGGACGATTTGTCTTCAGTTTTTTTTTCAATTTTTTTGTTTTTTATGCTATTGTTTTAAAGGGAAAACTTTGTTTTTGTTTAATTCGTTTGGAAAATTTATGGTAAAATGCAGTTATATTACATTATAAACATTATATATATATATATATATATATATATATATATATATTTGTGAATGTTTGTTTGATTTACTGTATTAAATTTATTTGTTCATTCATTAGCAGTATATGACAATGTTTTAAATATTTAATAACTAAGTTTTAATCATTCGAATGATTTATTCGTCCATCTTTGAACATGTATACATTTAGTTGAATACACATGTCAAAAAAGGGTTTTCTTTTTCATTTGAAACACTGAACTTATCCTTGCAGATCATATTTCCAATCTTCCTAACCTGAAATATTTACGTAACATTGACGATAATCTAAATTTTGAAAACTGAAACATGCAAAAACTAAATAACTTTAATTATATTTGTAAAAGGCTTTCAGTTAAATTTTCCGAATCTCCAAACGAACGAAATCTATTTTGCTATTTTGTAATTTTCAATTTTGTAAATTCAAATAAAATTTTAACACCTAACCAACTAAATCTAGAAAAACAGTGGGGTGCCACAAATCATTAAGATATTTCGGCAACAAAAACAAATAATGCCCAGTGAGAACTGTTGAATAATATATTATATATATATATGTGTGTATACATATATATCTATATATATATATATATATATATATGTGTGTGTGTGTGTGTGTGTGTTTATGTTTGTATGTTAATGTGTGTGTGTGTGTGTTGTGTGGAGTGTGTGTGTGCAATGTGTAAAGTTGCATATTGCTTATGTCATGTTTTCACGCTTCGATCTGTTCTCAGTGCAACGACATTCAAGTGTACTTTGAAATTGTTGTCAAGCAGTTTCATGCTCACTTGGAAAAGAATAAATGAAACGATTCGGAGGAATATTTTTGAAATTTTTGACACATAGCAGTCTTTATGACAGGAGAGGAAGTGAAATTTTCTAACATCATTTGATTGTTATATGATAGCGAGTTCAATGGACGGAATAATCTGATGATATGATAACTGGATGTGATGTTGTGCTGGTTATGTGATGTTACGCCTGAAAACGTGACGTATGCATGCGTAATGATGCGATGATCAAAATAGAAGTGTCTCACTCAAACGACTTATTGTGTAATGACATATTTATGATAATATAATATAATTTTATGATAATAAGGTAGGTGCAACTATTTTTCAATATGATTATGAAAAAGTAATTTAATGTCGTACCAAATGGTTGGAAGATGTGATGATATTATAAAATGGTGATAAAGTTATGTGATAATTTGATGCAACAAATGTTTTTTATAAAATAGAAAATGACGCTACTATATGATCTGGTGTTGTAATACAGCAAAAATAAATAGAACACATTTTTTCAGAACCTGACCGAAATTTGAGTTTTGTCTCATTTTCAACAGTTATTGATCACACAAAAGCAAAACATCGATAGAATGCCAGTGCATTTTATGTGCTACATGTTATATACTTGTCACTAAATGTATTTTTAGACCAAAAAAAGTCAAAAAGTTATACACCAACACTGAAAACTAATATGTACATTTCAACCACATTCAACGCATTAGATGCCATCTTGGTTCTCAAATTATAAACTTGAAAGAAGCAAAACACGTGTTGCGTTGCTAAAAAAAAGTCCTTTAATGGGGGTTGTGACCAGTTCAATGTAAGAAATAAATTGGAACCTTCATTGTTATTTATAGAATATTAAATTGGGATCGCGGTCAAGCTAGCCGATGAAACGTCTTTAATTCGATTGCCACCAAGCGTTTTATTACTTTTGGCCGGTGTGATGCAGCTGATGAAATGGAAAAAATATTTTCAATTGTTTCGCTGCAAGTGCAATGGAAACATATTCCACTGCCAAATGTTGCTCAGTTTCTGAGAATAAAAAATTAATTGTTGGTATTAAAATCTATGAAAATATAAATGTTCTTTATTTGGATTTGCAAGGCGATCCAGCAGTACCTTACTCAGCACGTTCTCTCATCTAGGAGTAGTTAATGGGAAGAACTTTTTAACGTTTCAATTTAATTTGTTTCAAAAAATTGCGTCTAACAGACGCTACATTTAGGTTTTTAATCAATCAAATAAATATCTAATAAATAATAGTTTGTTATAAGCAAAACAAAGGCAGGCAAACAAGCAGGCAGAATGTTAAACAAACAAAAAGAGACAAACAAACAAAGAGGCAGACAAACAAACAAAAAGACAAAGACATTTGCGCGCATTCCTCCTCGCATGGTGGCTTCTTTGACACAATAAACTCATTAAGCGCTCCAGATAACACGCATCAGACGGCCTGTCACGTGAAAAAATGGCGGATGGAATTAAGGCGGGAATCTCAGCTGAGATAGGTCATTATGCGAGTTAATGGAGGATTTGAAGAGTCTGCAGAACTCCACGTGCGTACGTATCTCAGACGGCACCTCCTTTCTTCTATACTTCCTCTCATTACCTGCATCCAACTAAGTGATGTGAGAAGAGTTTCAACAAAATAAATTGGAGAAAAATTATCTGTTGAGTAATACCACACACTGCATATTTTATTTACTGCAACTGACATTATGCAACGTGTTCATCCTGCTTGAAACGTTGCACTGCTTACAAACATCACAAACAGAGCGTTTTAAAGTTTTTAAATTTTGTAACGCAACAATATGCAACGACGTGCATGAGATGAACGATTATGAATCGTTATGTAAGTAAAAGCCTACATTATAAACGATAGCAAAATACATTAGTCGTTATGTAACAACAGTGTAACAGTGTACAGTAACACGCAACATGTAGCGATGTGCAACAATACACGAAATATAAGTGCACACAGTAACTATATCACATGGGTAAACATTAAACACAGAGCAACTCCACACATAAAAATATCAACTTCACACATAGAAAGAAGCCTCACACATAGCAGCACCACACATAGCAGCACCACACATAGCAGCTCCACACCAGCAGCACCACACATTGTAGCGCTACACACAGCTGCACCACACATAGTAGCGCCACACACAGCAGCTCCACACATAGCAGCATCACTTATGGCAACATTTCGAGTAAAGTACAACATTATAAAAATAACCATTTTAATCTCACCGATAAAGGTGTAATGCGTTGATTAAATCATTGTTAACACAACATACTTGCAAGCTTAATATGTATGTATATGCGAGTTGTTCGGGCATCATGTGATGATGTGTATGTATGTATGTATGTTTGTGTATATGTATGTACGTGATGAAAGTATGTATGTTTGTATATACGCGATGTGCGGTGTATATAAGTGTGCTAGTATGTTTGTATGCACATGTTATGTGTATTTATGTGTATGTATGTATGTATGTATGTTTGTGTAAACTTGTGTTTGAACATTTCAATGTATATAATTTATGGTGTACTTAATGTTTGCATGCAGGTAGGATGGTAGGTAGGTAGGAAGGCATCCAATCATTTCTTTCTTATAATGTGCATTAAAGCAGAGAGTGTTGCTTGCACCTTTTCACTTTGCATTCTTTATTCGCCACTCATTCAATCCCATAACAGCGCTGATGGTGATTAAAATGATAATTTCAATAGATACGATGAAGATCAAAGTATCATTTGAAAATTATCAAAATTATTTTCTAGATTACAATTTCAACTATGCATTGGAAAACAATTTGAATTTTTATTGCCATAAATTTTTATAATGATAGTGAATGTGCAAACGATCAGGCATTCAATGGTAGTGTTTTTCATTGGAGGTTATTTCCTGGCGATATCATCCCCACCCTACATTTCAAAAGACATCGTTAAGAAAAATTTTTCTCTTTTACGATTCATTGTCAAATGTAAAAGTAATTCTACAGAAAGTAATTTTACTTAGATTAATTTTACACTCTGCTCGGAGTAATTTTACATAAAAATTTCTTACGAAAGACTAATAATTTTGTCTGTACTTCACTCCAATTTAACACGATGTACGAAACTGAACAAAGGAATAATTGGAAAAATTTTTTTGAACTCCCCACTATGAAGATTAAAAGATAGCTAGCTCTCTGCCAGGTGTTTGTTAACCTTTATAAAATATAATGAAAATGTTTTTATAATTGAAATGAATTATTGATTATTTTATTAAAAATCAAAATAGACGGTTTTTTCGTTGTTCTTTGAATGAGACTTTTGAAATCTCCTCCGAACAGGCATCCATGTGGACATGTTGATGACTGAATTATTTTAGTGTATCATGTGATGATATCATTTTAGAATTATCATTTCCATCTCCATGTAACCTGTGGTGATGTTAATAGTTGGATTATCTACATGCGCCCATCTTATTTTCTTGTCATGGCGCCACAATATTACTTCCTCATTAAAATTTAGCTCGCTAACTCATTGGCAAGATATCAAGAATATTTTTCAAATTTTGAAAGAACATAAAATTGAATGAGGGTTCTGCAGAAAATTCTTATTGCCAACAATGATCTGAAGTCTTTCAATCTTTAATTTATAAATTTAAAATTTTATAAATTTTATTGAAAATATTAATAAAACACTGAAACTCGCATGCCGCATTTAAATTTCAGAATAATTTGTTCTTGCACACACACGCACATGTGGACACGTATGTGGGTTAACAGCAATCACTGCTCCATAGTTCTGCTCTTTAAGAGGCATTCACGATCCATTGAATACAATTAAGCCAAAAAATTTAGTAGCCAATTTGTAGGAAAGGAAGAGAGCGAGATAGTGAAAGAGAGAGAGAGAGAGAGAGAGAGAGAGAGAGAGAGAGAGAGAGAAAGAAAGATAGTTGCGTCGTTTAATTAATGCAAGTAATCATTTCATTTATTTCCTAAATTTAATTACATAATTCGCCAAATGTTATAATGTAATCAATTTTTCCAGCCTAGGGTTGTGCTAGCAATTGAATTAGAGAAGTTCCTCTATTGCTTCATTATTCAGAATGCGGCAAGCTGTTCAAATGTTATTTGGTCATATTTTTGTATGTATTTATGTTTGTGGCAACCAATTTCTTTATTATATAAAATTATTTTATTAGCAGTTAAATTACTATGTTTAAATTGTTCTATTTTTATAGTGTATGAAATATTTTCATCAGAGTTTAATGGTGTAAAACAGGGTTGGGCAAATTACGGCCTGCTAGCCACATGCGGCCCGCGAAGCTATTTTATGCGGCCCGCGAGGCTTTGTTTGCCAAAGAAGCTCGTCAGCCAGACATTATGACCGAAAAAAGGAGCCGCAAATATTAAAAAAATTCTCCCCGTGTCAAAAAAGTTTGTTATTTAAGTACATATGCGGCCCTTCAAAGGAAAAATAGTTCACAATGCGGCCCTCACAGCAAAAAGTTTGCCCACCCCTGGTGTAAACATTGCCTTCATGTGTATGTGTCTGTGTGTATATCTTACTTAACATTTTAATGTTTTCAGTTTGATGAAAAATCTTTACATCGGCTCCACAAATTTTTTCATATATATCTTCATAAAATTAGTTTTGTTTTTCAGAAAAATATAAGTATTATAGAAAATATTCAAACATCAATGAACATGTACATTTTATTATTTATTGAGCATATCCGTTTTAATAAAGTTTTTAATTTATTCTTTACAGCTGACAACACACTTTCATCATTTCTTGTTAACAATTTTCATTCATTAATTTAACTTTTTCACAGCTAACAACATGATTTATTTGTTAATTTATTCCTAATTCTCTAAAATTACGAAAGTGAAAATATTGTGAATGTAGAGTTTTTTTTTCTTCTCGTTCCAATGAATAAATTTATTTTTATGTCTATCTCTTCCTTAAACAAAATTTTAATAAACATAAACTTTTAATGTTTTATTGTTTATGTTTTTTTGTTGTTTTAGTGGACTCTATGAGCAATAAATTCGCAAAAAAAAACAAATAAAAATTTCAATAATGTTTTACGTCGATGTTTTTGGGAAGGTTTTTGTTGGTGATATGTTTATTTAGGTATATGAGTTACAAATGTGTGTGTGTGTGTGTGTGTGTGTGCGTGTGAAGTTTGTCTTAGTTGACAGTGGACTTTGCCAAAAAAGTAAACAGCTCTGAACTTCATTTAACTAATTTTTCATAATTTATTTCTGATTTTGTTTCAATCTATTGCCAAAAATTATATATAAATGATGGCTTGCCTGTTTCTTAAAAATATGCCTATAAATCTTATAAACCACCGACCACAAACGATATCTTATATGCGGCTCATGTTGCATCTTTCGGATCGGACAGAGAGACCTGCTGCCCAATGATTTACTTAATGTTTAAAAAACAATGACAATATGAAATGCATCGGATTGATAAATGTCCAATCCAAAGTCCTTAAAATATTGCTATCTGATGTGCACATGTGAGGCACCTCTGCTGTGAATTTCTTCTATGTATAATACCTTTCTTTATGTGCAGGGCTCGTGTTTGTATGTGGGTTACTTGTTTTTTGTTTAACAACATTTCGTTATCATGTTGCAATGTTTTCGTTACAAACATTCTAATTTTTGCATGTTACTAATTAAGATTATACTATGATTTATCAATATTATAGGACGCTAAAAAAAGATGCTCGTGACGATAAGCTCAACGAAACTCCACATAAATGGAATGGAGATGAGAACAAGAATGGATGCATGCAAATGTTATTTAAATGAGATTGTTTTAAAAATTTAAAACTATCTCGACATCCGCACATATGCAAGTGCATTCATGTAGACATTTGAACATATAAACATGTAAAGAGTTGCTATGTAGGTAGGTGAGTGAGAAGTTGGCTGATTGTAATTGAATTTATGTGACCCGATTTGATGGATTGTTGCTCTAGAAAAATTCACCTCCCTACTCACAAATCTTATCACAGAACTTCGTGTAGGCAGATGTGTTGGCAGCGCTTTCAAGATGAATGCCTGCTTTTTTTTATTTAGCAGTATTTTTAAATTAAATTTATTATCTGATAGGTATGAAGTTCTTGTTATTTGTTAATGATTCACTATTTTGAATTTCTAATTTGTAGGTGTAGAGACTATAGAAGCGATATTTTTCCTTAAAATTAATAATCTTATTATTTTGCTTTTAAATAATAATAATAATAATAATAATAATAATAATAATAATAATAATAATAATGATAATAATAATAATAATGATAATAATAATAATACTAATGATAATAATAATAATACTTACGACATAATCATAACGATATCATCAGCATTCATGGCCAGCAAAATTACTAATATCACAAAACTTTCTCTGTGGACAGATTTCGTTAAAAGAATTTTGGCATTTTTTTTTTAAAGCAACGAAAAGTTTTAAAAAGTAATAGGCATGTTAATAATGTTAATAGATTATATTGATTTCTAATTACCATTGTGATGCAACTCATCTGCCGGTGCTTTCTTTGAGAAAACGTCGGATGATCTCTCTCTCTCTCTCTCTCTCTCCTCTTTCTCTCTCTTCTCTCTCTCTCTCTCTTTCTCTTCTTTATCCACAGTGTAAACAAATATTGTTAATTGCCAATTTTACTTCATTCAATTTCGGTAAAGATCGCGCTCATGCAAAATAAATCTTCAAATGAGAATACGATACTCCTCGTTTGACCTACAAAATGTCTCCAGATTTCAGGCCCGTCACAAACATCAAGATCTCTACTTCATTGCGATTTACGAATTTTCATTAACTGTTGCTGTGTGTTTTTTTAGTTTTGAGAGCAACTTTATATTCCTTTAAAATTTGTATTATCAATATTTAAACAGCCATAGAGATGGCAATGCAAAATGTTGAAACGAAAATAAGATCACACGGAATGTTCAGTGACAAAAGTAAAATCGTTATGAAGGTTGTTTTCTCCTGGTGATAAAGACGATGATGATTAGAATGAGGGTGATGAAAACTAAGATGGTTAAGACGTTGACATTCAAAATGGTTGTTAGTTAGAAAATTATGTTAAATCACATACATACAAACAGAGTTTGTAAGGAAATCAAAATAATGTTTCGTGTGATAAATATCACAAATTGAAGATAAACTTGAGTCAATATTTGTAAAATATAGTATAAAATGACGTCAACATTAGTGATGATGATGATAATAATTACAATTTTTTGCTAAGGATGATGATGAGGATGGTGAGGATGATGAGGATGTCGATGATGATAATGAGATTTCACAAGACTGAACAAAAAATAAATAACTGCAAGGCGATGAATTTAAAAGGATGATGAAGATTTTAAGATGATGATGAAGATGATGACGATGATGATGATGATGATGATGATGATGAGGATGTTGATAAAGATGATGAGGAAGATAGCAGAAGAAATTTTGAAAACCATGCACTTGATGAATATGATGAAAAACAAACCCAACAGTAAACTTGTAAACCATAAAAACAACATAAATAATGATGTTTTGATGATGATAATAATGTTAGCTGGAGAAAAACATGACGACGATGGTTATACAAATGGTGAAAA
>NW_008705254.1:2764564-2782064 GCF_000326865.2 Helobdella robusta
TGATGATGAAACATAAAACAATGACTGAAGCGAGGATGGTAGAAATAGAAAAAAGAAAGAAGATGACGATGATGATGATGACTCGTATTGACTTGTTTACGAGAAGAATTTTTATTTTTATGGCATGCGGCGTATTGTCATTGCTATTATTTTTATCATCATCATCCTCCTCATCCTCATCATCATTGTCATCATCATCATCATCATCATCATCATCATCATCATCATCATCATCATCATACTGATAAGGTTGACGATATTTGTTGATGACGATGATGTTGTCATCATTTTTCTCTATCATTACTCGCATTTAAATATCTCTATCGTTATATCAACACCTTTTTCTATATTTTTGTTCCAAAAACAGTAACTTCTATAAAAAAAAAAAATTTTAACCATTCAAATCGAACCCCATGTGTCTAATCACTCATTCAATTTGTAAAAATAATCATAAAATTAATTATATATAAATTGATAACACATATATATATAATATATTTGTGAATTAATTAATGAAAACAAAAATTGAAATGATCTATTTATTATTTATTTAAACATTTCTGGTCCCAAACAATTTACTTTGGCAACGGATGTGAAAGTTGCAACCAGAAGCAGCAGCAAGACTGGCCTAGCAACGTAAATGTTTCTCATTCCACGTTCCTCTTGTATCCATAAAGATGGAATGCAATTTCTTGAAAGTCTGCTGCCGCATGCATTCTTTAGTGAAAAAACATCACCTGTCGTTAATTTACGATTGCACCATGCAACACCCTACAATAACTTTTCGACTTACTATCGGGCTAATTTCTATTGGAATGTGTGTGTTTTTTTGGCCTCCACATTTGTCTGTTGCGCGTTTTAAGGGTTTGTGTAATATTTGATTCAAGATTCTCCGTGATATATTTTAATCTAATTGATTTTGTTTTCAATTTTTTTTTGTAGTTATCTTTCAACTCTATTTTGATAGTTGTAGTGTAATTTGGTTATTTTATAGTGGCTTGTTTAGCGGTATACTGAAATTAAAACACTAAAACGCGGCTAAACATTTTTATTTCTTGCCTACACTTTGCATGATTTCGTTAATATGAAGCAAGAGCTTCGTGAAGCTGAACCTCAATCACATGTAAACGATTTAACGACGACGATGATTGATTTTTTTTAACTCTTTTATTATTGCAGAAGACATAAAATCAAATCAAAATAGATAAAATGAAATAAAATAAAATAAAATGGAATAAAATAAATTGTTAATATAGTAATAAATTGTTAATATTGTTATGCACGATCCTCCAATGCTCCTTGCCAAAGGCAAGTGCATAGGAGTAAGAAGTATATTTTAAAAATAGTTTAACAATAACAACAACAACAACAACAATAACAATAATAATAATAATGATGATGATGATGATGATGATGATAATATTAATAATAATAATCTGCAAGCGATGTGACTGACCGAACATGTTGGCGATAGCCAGGAAGACGACGATCACCATGATGCTTTTGTTGTATTCTTTCGGCATGTTTTGTACTTAACAAAATTCAACAAACACGTTGTTTAAGAGAATTGGTCCAATCAGAAGAAGTATTGTTTGTGGGTTTTAGTTGTTCAAGTTAGAAAATGTTCATCCAACGCCATTAAATGTTATGCAAACAACATTTTAATGTGGATTACATTTTTTTAAATATATCCAAAAAACTTCACTTTTTTAAATATTAGAAACATATATATTAAAAGTTTTGTAATTAAAAATACTTGCAGCATCATTAAAACAAAACCAAACTGAAACTAATTTCTCCATTTCATTACTGTAATCCCATGATCTCGACGATAATGCTTGGAGTCGGTTTATCAAAGAGCTCAACTAAATGAAAAACTATCTGAAATTTCAAACAACAACTAACAGACCTCAAGGAAGGTCCGAATTTAATCGATTTAAATAAAATCTGATTCGAACCGGACCAACAATTGGATTCGTATAATAATCGGACCAACAGTCGAATGAATGCATGGAAAGCATCCAGTAAGGCGCTCGAGTCACTCGCCTCATCTTATATAAACATAAACATTGCATATAGGTTCATATATATATATATATATATATATATATATATATATATATATATATATATGCTTTTAATACATTAAACATACATATACAATATGATGATCGGGTTCAGATATTTTTGAGTAACTATTGGAGGTATCGCATGTAAAAGCATTTTTTAAACAAAATATTTTATATTTAGTTCGTTAAACTTTAATTTTCAGATCACTTATAACAGTATATCTTATAAAATTATTTGTGTGTGTGTTATAAACTTTATTTTATAACGTATATGGCATTTTTTAACACTTTCAAATAGTTTAATTCCCCTTCGGTGCCATTAGTTTACGTTAAATTTTCGGTTAAGTGTTCTCAAACTTTTTGGCCGTGCGGTGCTTAACAAACAATTGGGTGGAAAATCTCATTCTCCAAAGTTAACGGTTCCTACTTTGATTAAGATTAAGTCGAATGAAAGACTTGTTAGTGAAGTCGAAAAAAATATTATTCGATTTCTATTTTATCAAAAGTTAAATAAATCTAATGATGCGTATGTGTGAAATTGATATAAACATGAAATTTAATGATGAAATACACAAAATTTAATCAAAATAATTCTACAACAGCAAAAAACAAACACACAAATATAAATTGATACAACTTATTAAAATTATTGAGTAGTTCGTTGAAAATGTTTTTTAATTTAATCCATATACTAATGAAAAGTTAGTTGAACTTAGTCGTGCCTATTATGGCTATTACACTCCTAAACTGTTACAGAGAGGCTTGTATTGAATTAAGGTAGCGGTTATTGTTTAAACTCATCAGCGCGAGTGTGTCGAACACACACACACGCACGCGCGAACGCACGAGCACACACGCACACGCAAGCACAAACTACATGTATGATACAATCTCACACAGATACCTAGAGATACAAAAGTACATATATTGATAATTAATGAATACTAATAAAGTTTGACACACGAAGGCTGATGATAAACAATAACATCTAATTTTCAATAGAAGCTTCTTTACAACAGCTTTTAAGGTCAGGGTCCTTGATTCCTTGTAACAGGAACACACACACACGCAAACACACACACACACACACACGCATACACACTTACGCACTTACGCATACACACATACACACACACGCATACACACATACGCACTCACGCGCGCGCGAAGACATATACAATATACATAGACGATTTAATTTGTGAACGGAAACATCAAAAAATACAACTATGTTTAAAGAGAGAGAGGAAGAGAATGAGAGAGAGAGAGAGAGAGAGAGAGAGAGAGAGAGAGAGAGAGAGAGAGAGAGAGAGATACTGATAGAGTAGAGATGAAAATGAATAGAGAAAAAGAAAGAAATGGTAAATGGACATAAAGTAAAAACTTGTAAAAAGTATAAGAGATTGATAGAAGAAAGAAAAGAGATAAAGAGATGAATGATAAATACATAATTAAACATTCAAAGGGAGAGAGAGAGAAAGAGAGAAGAAGAGAAAGAGAAAAAGAGAGACGTTAAAGAGAGAGAGAGAGAGAGAAAGGGAGAGAAAGAGAAAAAGAGAGTAAGAAAGCATGGAGTTATATTTATTTATTTTATTTATTTGTTTATTTATCACGCAACTGTTATATATATTAGAACCAACAAACTAATTATTGAAAAATTATGTAGTTAGCTAGACAATGATGGTCTACGGCTACATTAAATAGAATTAACTCATACAGATTATATTTGGCTTTGGGCTGCGTTACTTAATTTACCCATGTTATGCAGCCGTGAATTTTAAATGTACATTTTTAAAATGCCATTTCTAAAGTTTCTTTCGTCAAATATTAAAATATTAAACTTTAATTTATATTTGTAGAAACATTTAAATATTTTTCAAGTTTACCAGGTTTCAACAAATAATAAATCTATGGTGGATTCATCACAAAACACCAACACCAAAACACATACACACACACACATGCACACACACATGCACACAAACACACAAAAACACACAAAGATATAATATGATACTCAGGTAACTACATGTTAAAAAATAATTAAATTAATTAATTAATTATTAAATAAAATTAATTTAATAATTAATTGTATACACAATTGAACGTTATTGTTCAACCGTCATTGTTTTTGGCTGTTCTATAAAACGAACAATCAGCTTGTTACATACATCAAAATTGGGTAATGTGTGTTTGTGTGTGTATGTGTATCTGCGCAATTATGTTCGTGTTTAATATGTAGCTACCTGTGTATTTTATTATATCTGTGTGTGTGTGTGTCTGTGTGTGTGTCTGTGTGTGTGTGTTTTGGTGTTTGTGTGTGGATCAACATGATAAATAAAAATAATTTTGACAAACGCGGCACAGCATATTTACATACACATAAATTAATTGATAAAATTATGTGTTGCAGTTTAATAATTTCAAATATTATTCACAAAGGTTAAACAAATTTCATAAATTAAAAAAATGAATTCGACACGCTTCGTTGGATAAGTTGCAAGCACATCCCCCTACCTACGGCATCCAGTAGCTAAGTGACCATCTAACAACACATTAACTTTAATAAAATCTGAATTATTTATCCAAAATACATGCTTGAGTGCGTGCATGTATATGTGTGCGTGTACAGTATATACACGCACATATATGCACACACACATACATACACAAACACACACACAAACAAAAACACACATACAAATACATACACGCACATATGCATACCTGTTTCACCCAAATGAACAATATTTAGCTAAAGCAGTTTAACTTAAAACGGTTAATTCGTAATTACTCCCTCTCGGCTTTTTGCGCTTTGTCGCTTTTAATAAATGATTTGTTTGTTATTTTAGAAACAAAATTAATAAATAAATTAATTAATATAATAACTATTTAATTGATAATTAATTAGGTAAGTAATTTGATCAAGTAATTTTCGTTAGATTATTTTTGAAATATTAATAGAGGAACATGGCGTTGAAGATTTTGATGGTTTTGGCCTTGTCTTCGTGCTGTATCATTGACATAAATGGTTATTACCACCTACATTCATTTGGAAATTTAGTATTTTTTTAAAAGATTTTATATTTTTTCGTTAAAAACTTTACTAAATAGAAATAATTTTCATCGAATTAGGTAGGTATGTAAGTAGGGAGATAGTTCATTTGCAATTTAATCTGTCATTACACATTTCCGTCTGCTGTATAACACAAATTTTAATTTGTTTAAATTTTCTAATTACTCTAATAACATTTGTGATGTTTTAGTAAGCAGTCTTTGCTGATAAAAAAAAACACTTAATCAACTTCAATATTTTCTCACAATATTGAATGCCAGACTTAACAAAAATGAATACATTTTCATCATTGAAACAATGACAACCTGCTGAGATAAAAACATCAGCGCGTCTGATGGAGCACTGTTGGTGTAAGTTAGTTGGTAGCGAGCACGTCTGAGTGTTTGCACTTAGTCGTGTTCATCAAATTTTAAAATAACACACTAATTTTTTGAGTTTTTAACTTTGTATACATTTGTTAAAAATAATTGCAAGTTTCTTTAAAGTTTTTACAAATTTTTGACACTTATAATTCACTATAAATAGAAAGTTACAAAAAAAAAAATTTCATAACTCAATACGATATTATCCCCACTTTAAAAACAGTTTGAAGTAGTCAACGAGCAGTGATCGGCGTGGCTTGCTTGACATGCTTCACTTCTTTGCGGTGCTGTCGATTTATTCAAAGCTAACGCTAATTCAGAGTAGCTATTAGGGAGTGGAGCTATCTTATGTGTTTGGATTGAGAAAATTTTTTTCAGTGCATTGAAAGTTTAACTAGGAGTCTTTTTATTAGAAGTAATACCAACATGAATCTAAATATTTTAATAATTTTGGTTATTTTGGATTCTGTCGTCCTGTCAAACGGTAAATGTGGATTGGGAGTGTTGAAAATGCCTAAAAGAAAATTGAATTTTTATTTTCTGTGAAACATTTCAAACATGCAGTAATTTTGATTACTTTATAAATTTAAAAAATTCAGCTAGCGTTGTGAATGTGTCGATAAGAAAACCAGCATATATGACCAACGAAGCAACTGGCCATTCAGCTAAATTGGGAGTCGATAATGATATAACCACATCTACAGAAACACTTTCTTCACAAACTACTCCAAAGTGGTTTGTTGTTGATTTGGTGAATGCATACCAAGTCAAGTACATCATACTATACAATGAACATAGCTGTGGTAGTTGCGGTAGGTTCAATTTAAATTTTTAATGCAACAATTTTTTAATTTGACTCTGCAATCACACAGATTCTGACATGAATTATTTCAATGTTGGGCTGACAAACAGTTTTAACCCTTCTGGTACAGCAGAAATAAGAGGGACCTACGACCAGTGTGGCTGGTGGCCTGCTCCTGTAACAGCAGCTGACACCCAGATGAGTGTCATTTGTGAAGACGGTACAAAATTTTCTAGATTCATTATTATACAACAATCGCTTGAAGTAGAAAATAACGGAGCAAGTAGCAGTTTGCAGCTTGGAGAGCTGATGGTTTATGCCAACGGTTAACTTTTTTAGCATTTCGAATAAATGATCAATTAATCCTGTTAACGATGAATAAAAATAAAACAAATGCATGAACGAATCCATGTACTTTAAAATTAATTTCTCATTTAATTCGGTTGTTTTAAACTTTAATAATTCAACACACGTGGTTATGATGGGTGGCGACATTCCAAATCAACCCAGCCACCGCACACAATTCCTAATGTGAAATATCCTTTACGTTAGATTATAACAATCAAAAACACACGTGACTCTGCCTTGGAACCGACCACTGCAGCCAGGCGGTGCACTTTCCAATTACATATTATTACCGTTCAAATATATATATAATACTCAACAATGAATTATTTTATATAACTAACTTGTCAAATGTAACATTTGAAGATGTGTTTCCGCAATACGAAAACGTGGCTTACAAAAAGAAAGCTTACTTGAGTACTGAGCAAGTTTCTGCGAGCAATTGCGTCGATGGCAACACAACGAGTTTTTGCTCTTTAGGCTCTGAAGTGTACGGGCCATATATGAATATGTCGCATGAATATGATTGGTTTATAGTTGATCTAGCACGCCCGTATCAAATCGTTTATGTCACTTTGCATGCTAAGGCCACTGGTTAGCTAGAAAATAATTTAAAGCTACTGATATATTTCATCAAAATAAATTTTAATTTGCATTATTCCAAGATACGCTCATGAACAATTTTGTCGTTGGTCAATTAAGCTCGGTCAATCCGACATATCCAACTTACTTGAGAGGCCGTTATTCTGTTTGCGGCTACGGACCACCAAGTTATACGATAGATGCTCAGCCAATGCGAGTTGATTGCAATGACAGGACGAGTTATTTCAGATACGTCATCGTTCAGCAAGAAGCAAGTCAAGCATACGACGGTGGTATGAAATTTTCGGAACTCGAGGTTCATGGCTCAAGTGGAATATTTTTTTTAATAAAAATTTCTATCGTGTAATGTGGAAAATAATTTCAGAAAACAACGCTGACAAGTATGTCGGTTGTTTTAGAAACTTTCAAATAAAACTGACATACCAAGAGTCGTCGCTGGACACGTGCATCTACATTTGCAGGCAAATGAACGTCCCATATGCCTCAGTTAAGGTAAAATAATCAATTGTAAAACATCAAAAGACACTTTTAACAATCTGAAATATTTTTATCAGGATAGCCAATGCTTCTGCGGTGTTTCTCCAACAGACCTCTTTCCATACTCTATGTGCACCCCAAAATTGGATGTCGAAACTAAGATGAAAGCAGTTTAGTCAAGTGAAATGTTTTTTATTAAAATTTGAAATAAATAATTCATTCAATGACGTACTCCTGATACACAATTCAACCGTACAGCCCCACTGAATGTTGGATATTTGGGATGCTTCATCGATGGCTCTCTTGATCTCTCTGCTGATTACGAGTCCATTCCATCGAGGACAATTGAAACATGCATAACTTACTGCTTGAGTCGCAACTACGACTACGCTGGCTTACAGGTTTTGTTCAATTTACTGAGAATTCTAAATATTTTGCATGTAAACTGATTGCACACGGAAACAGCGGGGTGATACATGCAAATGTGGGAACTCATACGGAGCTTATGGAAAAGATTCTGACAGTGCATGTAATACCAATTGTGCTGGAAATACAAACGAAGAATGTGGTGGTTCAGGGAAGAAAAGCATTTATTCAGGTAGTCATTTTATTTTAAAAAATTTGCTCCAATTCGATAGATTCACTGAAACATTATTTAGTGTGCAGCAAGCTTAGCACGTCAAAACACTGCACCGGAGTTTATCACTGCAGCACTGGAAACAATTTTACTCCGGACATGACTTGTCAGTCTCACAGTTGCCAGCCAGGATGGACTGGCGGAGCTTGCGATAAGAGAGGTTGAGTTGTCGATATAAGACTTGTGAAGTTCATGAAATTTAAAATTCTATGCGATCAAATATGGAATATTAAAATTTGTATAATATGAAAATTAACAAACATCAAAAGACTGCCAAACGAACAATGGCGGATGTGGAATCCACCCATGTTCTTCCTTTCAAATTGGGACAACCACTTACACGGAATGTGTTTGTAGGCTTGGATACACCAAATCATTTTACAACGATGATTGCGTTTTAGGTGAATTTGTATTGATGTTATAAAACTTTGATAAAAAATAATTTAAAATTAATTTAAAATTTTGATACTTTGTTCTAGTTCCAAATGTATGTTCAGTTTGTCCTGACATGCAATACGACGAATTCTATATGCGTCGCTGGATCAACTGATTATTCGTGCAATTGCAAATCCGGTTACCAGCATCCTGCCGACAACAACACCTTCTGCTACGGTGAGGATGCAACTTCTATATTTTGACTAGAGCACTGTAATTAATGTGCGACCGTTGAATTGTCCAGACATTGACAAATGCGCGGCAAGCACGAACCCCTGCAGAACACCATCTGAAACGTGCGTCAACACTGATGGCAGTAAGAAATGTCCATGCTCTCCTGGTTACATGCTATCTGCGGCTAGTGTTTGTGAAGGTAGCACTAAATTATTTCAGTATCTTCTAAATCAAAAAATTATTGTCAGTAACTCATCTGGCAATGTCAATTTGTAGACATCAACGAATGTGCGAACAGTTCAAACTTATGTGACAGCGCAACATCAGTTTGTGTGAACAGTCCTGGAACGTACAACTGCACTTGTTTGAATGGCTTCAATAATAAAGATAAATAAACTTGTAAAGGTGAGGAGGAGTTTGATCGAAGTTTTACTGTTGTACATTTTTATTATTTTTAAAAACTCAGATATCGATGAATGTTTTGAAAATAAAAACAACTGCACAAAACCGCTGTCAACATGTTTGAACACGTACGGTTCGTTCATCTGCATATGTCCATCCGGTTACGTGCAAGTTAACAATGACTGTTCAGATAACGTTTTGTACTTCACCTCTTCAAAAATTTTTTTTAAGCGATTATCTAAAAACAAATTTTTCTTAGACATAGACGAATGTTTGTACAACCCGAATGCATGCGACAATGAAACGACAACATGTGTGAACAGAGTGGGAACGTACAGTTGTAAATGTTTGAGTGGATTCTATGCCAAGAACCCATGGACCTGTGAAGGTACTGGCGTTTTCAATTTACACTATATAAACATCTATATGAGTTTATATCTATATTTCATTTAAATTTTCATAGCAAGTAGAGTTTCTTTGGTACGTGTATGAACAAAAATCAAACCAAAGACGCTCTTGTCTTGTATGGATGTACTAATTTAATTCTTACATGGTACTTGTAAAAATTTAATTGAGCCAAACAATTTTTTTTTCTCTGCCGTTAAATTTAAAGGTGCGTATTGAATAAAACTTTTTCCAAAACACTTGAAAAACATCCAGACATCGACGAATGTGCACGCAACAAACACAACTGCACCAACTCAACTGAAACCTGCGTGAACACGTTCGGTTCATTTGTTTGCCAATGTTTGCCCGGTTTTGAGAAAGTTCTTGCATAGGTTGTTTTTAAAATACATTCACTATGTTTCCTTTTGTAAAATAATATCGAAATGTTTCAAAAACTAAAAAATGTTGATAAATTTTAAAAGTCCCTATGAAATGAAATTGATAAAAATGATGGCAGATATAAACGAATGCAAGGTGGAAACAAGCAGCGCATGTAACATTGCAACTTCAACCTGCTTTAACATGATTGACACATACAACTGCACGTGTCTGGATGGATTTTTCAACAAAGATCAATGGACGTGTGAAGGTTGTATTGGGTTGAACTTTTAAAGACAAACTTTCTTGTAACTTACAAAACCGAGGTTTTTTGCCAAAGCCATATCTAACAATTGGATGATATACCTTTGCAGACATTGACGAATGTGCACTGAACCAGCACAACTGCTCGAGTCCCACTGAAACTTGTATCAACACCGCTGGTTCCTTCGCTTGTCAGTGTTCATCTGGCTTCCAGAGGTTCAACAACATCTGCTCGGGTTAGTAATGTTATAAAATTTCAAACCAAAAACGTTTGGATATCCTGAATACAGCAGCATTAAACTACAGATATAAACGAATGCTTGGACAAGACGAGTCCTTGTGATCCTCAAACATCAACCTGCGTCAACCAGATTGGGTCGTACAACTGCTCGTGCTTCAGTGGCTTTCAGAACAAGGGCCAATGGATTTGTGAAGGTTGGAACTGTGAAGGAATATATTAGTAATTCTAACTTAATAGTCGTGCTTCTGTCTCATTAGTTTCAGCATTTCGTTCTTTCTTACGTACATCAGTTTTGCCACTTTCAAATTTGTTGCCAGACTTTTATGGTGAAAAAGTTAAGTGAATTGTTATGGAGTTATTAATTTCCTTAAACTTAATTTCAATCTAATAATTTTTATTTGTATGGGCGCTCTGACGACAACTCAGAACATTTCACTCAATCCCCTCACTTGCTAACCATTTGATTTGCTGACTGAGCTAAAATGACATCTGTATGATTTGTTAACTGAGTAAAGATGACATCTATTTGATTTGCTAATTAAGCAAACTTGCTAATATATACTACTCATTTCAGACATAAACGAATGCGTGAAAAACGCAAACGCATGCAACACAGCCATCTCGACGTGCGTGAACAACGTGGGGACGTTCAGTTGTGCCTGCTTCAGTGGTTACGTTAATAAAGATCAGTGGAATTGTGAAGGTAGATAGAGCAAGTATTTTGTTTGAAATATCGAATTATTAATTTAAAATAACGATCATTAAAACATTTTTTGATGGCAAAACGTTGTCGAGGTGTTTTTGGCTAGAGCAAAGAATTTGTTTGATAACTCATGTAAAATGTGCGAACTTGTTAAAATCTCTCAATTAACTACCAGAAAGTTTTGCCAGCAAGAGTGTTGCTGTAGATATTGCTTAAAGAATATTAGTAATCACAAATTCATGCTTCGTTTTTAGTTTCAGGAGAGAGAAACGTCTTGTTTGCGTTCATTGGTGTTTTCGCAGCAGTCGTCCTGACGTTGATGGGCGTGTTTGCTTACTGGGCTGCCTCCTATCAGTTCAAACCGGCCAGGGCAAACTTCTCAGAGTAACAAGGCTGAAAGACTTTACAATGTAACAAAACTTACATTACAATGTTCTTTTTGATTGCTTATATTAAAATAAAAATATTTTGAATATTTTTGGAACAAAAAATCAATAAATTTGAATATTTTCAATTTTTCAGTTTAAAATTTTAATTTTATGTGGTCTAAATCGTGCAAACAATTTAACCATTAAAAAATAAGTACAATTATATTTAACGTCAAATTTTTATATATTTTAAAATAAATTTCCAAATTTGTTTAAAATTGAGTACTTATTTGCACCGGTGATATATTTTTAAATGAAAATTCAAATATAAAATTTTGTTTCAAGGTTGATTTTGTATACTGAATAAAGTAACGCGTTGTTTACAGAATCATAAATAATGTACTACTACTTATTTTGACTAGCATCTTTAATGTTTATACCTAATTTTACAACTTCAAAACAATTTTTGTATGCCTAGAATGTTCTAATATTGGCTTGTTTACTACTACTTAGAATTATTATAACTCACATGTTAGTATTATTCTTACATTTGATTTTGGTATTTTCTGTTAACAGGTATTTTTAAAAGGGTGAAAACACTTTTCACCCTTTTATTAATTTCTGTTAGATGATGAAATGAAATATTCAAAACGCAAACCTCGTTTTTTTCAGAAACTACATGAGATGAAATAATTAAAACCTAAAAAAGCTGAGAATAAATCAATACTTTTATTATTTCGTTGTAGTAACTTTTGTCATAGCTTTCGTTTGGAATAAAATAAAATAACTCGGGATTATTAATAATTTAATTTGTAACAATTCATAAAATCAAAAAAATATCATTTATAATACTCGGTAGATACAGAGATATATACACATACAGATGGACAGGCAGATAGTAAGACTAACAAGACAGTAAGACAGACAGACAGAGAGACAAGTACAACCAGACAGACGAACAGTTAGATAGATCAACTTTATGGTTGAATAAAAATATAATTAACAACTTGTTTTTCGGAACATTTTTTCACAAATCAATCAATCACTCGCAACATTTCGCCGATAAAGCTACCAATATAAACTCAAAAATCTAAGATACATAGTTAGATATCTTAAAATTTTGTAGCGAAATTCACTATATCTACCCAAAACCAGGAAAAAAGTATTAATGATAAAAATTCCTGCCAACCAAATAAGGCACCAAATCAATGAAAGCGTAGTTCACTGCTAAAAAAGAAGTACCAAAAAAGTTTTTTCAAAAAATATATTTACTTTAAATAAAAAGTTGAATAAGCAAAAAACACTGAATCAATCCGGTTGTGCTATGGTGTAATGGTTAAGATGGTTAGCTATGCTGTTGAAGACACGGGGTTCGAACGCGAAATGATCTTCACCTATCCCGTGCAATTCGTCTGTCGTATGCGATGCGTTGATTCTTTTGTGAATTTTCATTAAATACGCTGTGTGTTTGTTGTTGGTGCTTCTAAAAATACAAAAAAATAGTAAAAAATATTTAGAAGAGGACTGACTTCTTTGTTATCCCAGGGTTTTCACACCTCCGAATTTGGCAGTTTGGAACAGACTGTGCTGAGGAAGTCAGGAATGAATGCTGCTGAATTTAAGAAATTCTGAAAATCTAAAGACGTTTTAATTTTCATTTTAATATATTGCTGTTTTTTGAGCTTGATATAATTATAACAAAACCGTTTTTTCCTCTCTTTGGATTTGTTTTATATGCTCCAAATCTATAAAAATTTTGAGAGCGCTAGTGAGAACTTTTGTAATAGGCGCTGGCATTACTTTAACACAACTTTTGTTGAAAACACATATGCCTTGTTAACATTTTTGTTGTTGGAGTTTCATTTCTAAAAATAAGGAAAATGACATAAGGATTAGAGATTTTCTGACTGCTTCGGCGCTATTCAAATTGACAAAATTTTAATATTCAAAAAATAATTTTCATTCGGAAACCTTGCATTAAGAAGCAGCCACTGGAGCATGGAACGTACGACTTGGTGACATCATTAAATGTTCGACATTACGTGCAACTGAATCACCGTGGAGCACTAAAAACGTCTTGCTGAAAAAGTTTGAGGAGGAAATAAGTTTTGTATAAGCAACGAAGTGCCTGAATAGATAGATGTTTATATGGAAGGCCAAATTAGATTTCTTCTGAATTTTCTCTGTTTTATGCTCTGATATTGTTGATTGTTTGCACATCTGAAGAAACTCTTAATGTTGATGAAATGTCCCGTTTATATCTTCCAGTTCATCCCGCCCAGGCCTACCTATGCATACAAAAACACTTTCAATACTCTCTCTCTCTCTCTCTCTCTCTCTCTTTCTCTCTCTCTCTCTCTCCCTCTCTCTCTCTCTCTCTCTCTCTCTCTCTCTCTCTCTCTCTCTCTCTCTCTCTCTCTCTCTCTGCAATACATTTGCATCAGCGCCATTATATCGGAAGGGGGACGGCAGAATTTTATTGCACTTCATATCTTTTATTTTGATTGCTTTGAAAAGAAAATTAAAATACATTGAAATAACTGTTGATAAGCTAAATTTTAAATTTTAATTTTGTTGAAATAGGCACAAAAATTAGAAAATAAAGTTTGTTCTAATGTATTAAATATTATTTTCCACTAGCTGAACTGCATCCATCTTCGTTAACATCAATGACGAATTTTTTTCAATGCTTACAAACTACACACACACGCACGCACACACACGCACGCACGCACTCACACACACGCACGCATGCACATTTTAACATTATCGTTAAATATACATCATAAATAGTTTATCTTGAAACCAAATGCATGTTTTTAATGAAAACAGTTCAGTGTCAATAATAGCGATGATGAAAAAGATGTTAATGATGAAGATGACGACAATGATGATAGCAACATTAATAACACACACAAACCCAAAATTAATGAGCCATTGCGCTAAATTCATCTTTCTTAATTGGCGTGAAGCAAAAAGAATGCTATTCATTTCGAATGGTATCAGCAGTCTGTTCTGTAGCTATCGACTGGGTTTTACTGAAAGGGTAAAGTTCCTGGCGCTGCTATCGGAGAGACCAGATTCGATCGCAAAAAGATCCTCGACAATCACATGCACTGTGTGTTTGTTGTTGATGATACCGCTGAAAAATTTCAACGAGAGAATTCTAGAAAAAATAAAATAAAAGTTTATATACTGTGAATTAAACTGCATGTTGTAGAGAAATTTATTAATTTTTTTTTAAATTTTTGAAAATATTTGACCACCATCATCGTAATGTTCAAGTTACTACTGTGATAATTACTGCAGCTGGTACTAACATAACCACGCACGCATATTACTTCTGCCTTCGTTAACTGCATAAATGAATAAATGTAATATTGTTAAATTCGATACTTTAAATTCTTACGCAGATTTTTACATGACTAATTGCAGTTTAACAAAACTACCACCACCACCACTCCTCCTCCTACTCCTCCTCCTCCTCCTACTACTACTACTTCTACTACTACTACTACTACTGCTACTTCTGCTACTACTACTACTACAACTGCTAATAATATTACTACTACTACTACTGATGATAATAATATTAACAATTATAACAATAATAGTTGCAATAACAATTGTAAGAAATAATATTTGTGATGAACGATGCAATAGAACGCGTGAAACGCACAGGAAAAGAATGGCGTCTGTGTATGTGTGTGAGTGTGTTTGTTTGTGTGTGTGGTTTGTGTGTGTGTATGTGTGCGCATGTGTGTGTGTGTGTATGTGTGCGCATGTGTGTGGTGTGTGTATGTGCTGCAATGTCTAATAAAAATAGGGTTCGGTCGTAAAAACATTTATATAGGAAGTCATGACACACATCGGTGCAAATAAAATCTTATCAACATGCATTGCTAGCAAATATTCTCTTTTAACGTAACACCATTATAACTGCTGCTGCTACTGCTACTACTACTGCTACTACTAACATTATTGCTACTCATACTACTGCTGCTGCTACAACAATTTTTGGTACTAATATTTTCGTTTAAACTGCTACTGCAGCTATTAACCTTACTGCTACTGGTACTTCACTGTAACTAGCTGTACTAACTACTGCTACTAATATTACCACTAAGAGAACTTTTATGGAACTCTCATTATAAAATGACTTCTAATCAAATAGAAAAATATTTTTGAAACAAAAATTTGACCACAGACAAAATAATTAGTAGCAGATAACATTTATGAATTTTTAGACAAAATTTTTTGCATTTTTTTTTCTTTAAACTTGTCTCAGAAGTTTACTGAAAATAAACCTCGAGAAATTAGAATTTTATGCTAATTAAGATTTACTCTATCAGAGATGGAGTTTGTGTGGTTTAAAAAATGCTGGCATGAAAATCAGAAAATTTAATTAAAATAAACATTTTTGTTGGGTATATATTCGTTTGTCAGATATAAAATGGATATTATCGTTCCAGAAACTGGAGTTTTATTTGATATTGTTTTTCAATTGCCAATCAAATCATAATGAAACAACAAGCTTGGTGAATTTAAAGCGACTTGTCAGCATATTTAATTAAATAGATATATGTGCAACAACTCAGGTCGCTTATAACGTAATAAATACCTTTTGAATTCATCGAATTTAAGATTACGCTAGCAAAAAAGTGAGATCTGTCTGATTATAAATTTTCTATAAAAAATAAATTAATCACTGTAGATAATATGGTGGTCATGATCTAGAAATATGTTTTAATTTGCCTTTATAATAATTTAAAGCATAAATATATTAATAAAACATTGCACGTAGATGTATTTTGCCTATATGGTATTTATATGAAATTCATGTATGTACGGTATGTATATGTAATGCATGCATGTATGGCATGTATATGCAATGGATGGATGGATGGATGGTATGTATGTGCAGTGCATGCATGCATGCATAAGGCAAGTGATGAACGATGTATTTGATTCGATTGTTCGACGATACAACAAAGTACCATCACCGATCGATATTTCATGTGCTGTACGTATCGTATCGTATCGTGTCGGTTTGCATAATCGCTTCCTCTGGCTATTTTTTTTTATCCACGCATGCGTGCATGCATGCACGCATGTTTGGATAGTGCTGCTAATCCATCCTTTTTTGTATTTTCTTATTAAACTAAAATCTTCGTTGCTTACAAAATGTTTGTTATATTTTTTCAATTTTATAATATAAAAACGTTAACCAACCAGAGACAAAAATCTTTTAAAAACTACGATCTACTTTTTCGCGAATTATTATTTGAGAGTGTCTCAGTTGATCGTTCTGAAGTATTATGAACGGCTGTACGATTGTCATCATTATCGTTGGGCTGTCAGAACAACATAGAGCAGGCCATGCAAAACTTGTTTATGATGTGAATCTAACAGAACCACACTCAGATACAATAGAGGTAACACATACCCCTGCCAGATACATTACATCAAAATCATGGATGTGTTTTTTCCAGAAGTTGATGTTTTCGTTTAAAAGCCATTGGCCATTTTAATGTTATATATCCATAATTTTTTTCTGCTATTTCTCTTTAAATTTCTGTTGTAGATGGAAAGCTCTTTGCCTGGACCAGTCCTTTAGTACAAGGGTGGACAAACTTTTTGCTGTGAGGGCCTCATTGAGAACTATTTCACCTTCGAAGGGCCGCATATGTACTTAAATAGCAAATTTTTTTTTGACCCGGAGGAAAAATTTATAAGATTTGTGGCACCTTTTTTAGTCATAATGTCTTGCTGACGAC
>NW_008705254.1:2784564-2912190 GCF_000326865.2 Helobdella robusta
AAGAAATTTTACAATCTCGAAGTAATCCATTGTTGTAATCTTTAATAACGTTACTCAAGAACCGTTCTGATCTGAGTTAATCAATATTTGTGAATTCATCCATACAGTTTCAAGTCTAAAACCTAAAAGTTCTTAATGAGTTTATTTAATTTATCTGGATTATAAGTTTGAAACTTTTTAAAAACATTTTTTACTTGTTTATATTTTTCTGTCGAGCAAGTTTGAATACCTACACAAATATTAGTTGGTTGGCCGTGTTCCTATTATAAATAATATCTATAAAATTACAAAAATTGAAGTATTTTAATTTGCTTATAACTTATAAACAAAGAATAACAGCTGGTTTAGCGGCGGTATCGCGAGTAATTTAGTGTCATTTTTTACAACAGTTTCATCTATTCAGCATTCAATTTCAAATTATGTTCCCAAGAATGATTATGAATCGTCACACGCACACACCATAGTTACTGAATGAATCAATCATAGCAACAGTCCGAAATTTTCGTCATGGAGTCCGAACGTTTTAAAGAGTTTGGGCTACGACCGGCCGCGAGCACGTTCGATCGACGTAGGGAGTTCTGTCGGGTCAACATTTCTCTTCTCGACCACACTAAATGATGGTCATAAGTTGTTGAAAGTGGACAGTTCCGACAGTCCGGCGAGTGATGATGACCGCAGTTTGGACGACCTCTCATTCAACAGTGCGCCACATTTTAACAGTTCTTTTCATTTCTCTATATCAGCTCTTTGCAAATTGTTCTATAAATTTAAACTGTTTTGTAGAAAAATCGGTTGAACACATTTGTTACCTCATTAATTTATCAATCTATCTATCGATTTAATGTTTTAAAGTAATATGTTTAATTTAATCGAGTGATTAATTTTTGTTTCTTCATATTTAATTTTGTAAAAATGGTTGTTCATAAAAGCAATGTTTGGCGTGTGTAATATGTTTCATGGAAACAACAATCCTTTCCCTGCTTGTTGTGTTTTTAATGTTAAACATGCTGTCTAGTTGTTTTATGTGGACACTTGAAATCAAAATATTTACGAATGTTTTCTAATTTTTTTGCCAATTTTAACGCAAGTAATATTTTGAAATTTTGAAAACTCAATTAATGAATTGTTCAATTGAATGTTTTTGAATGTTATTTTCAGATCGACGGGGTAAACCAAAGAAATCTCCATTTAACATTTTCAAGTATTCGCAAATTTTATTTTGCTTTATGATATACTTAATCAAATTTTTGAAATTCATTCTCATTAGGCTGGCATAAATTTTACAATTGTAAGTTATACAATTTTATTTTGAAAGTATATTAAGTTGAATGTTAATTCAGCAAGTTGAAAGGTTCCGAAGAGGTGCTCTTCAGCGAGGTACCCAAGCCGAGGAAGAGAGGTTTCTCGCTGGACTTCAGCAACGCCACCCCACTCAGCCTCATCGGATTCAAGGATCCCAGTAAACAACTGACAAGTTTGTAGCTACTGACCAAAATTATTATTAAAGCTTAATAATGGTATGTGTTGTTATCACGGGATACTATAGACTTGGCTGGTCTCACTCTTGACACGCTCTCGAACTCGCGTAGTCTCTTTGTCTGGAATTTTATGATTTTTCTGCATGTTGTAAATAGGTTTATACACATAATAACCATATATATACATTCTGATGTTAGAAATGTTGGAATAATATCTATTCAATATTAAAATATGTAATATTTTCTGATTGAATCACACATTTAACCAAATGTTGACATGGAATTTAGACTTGATTAATTTTGGAGTTTGCCGTCTATAATGTAAGCGTTTTTTTCATTGAAATATTTGCAGTATATTATAAACATGTTAACTTCGAGTGACACGAAACGAATTGCAACACTTCTTTAAGGTCATCCCAGAAGGAAGTCAGTGTTCCCGCAGCCAACGGGCACCAAATGCATCACGGTTCGTTTCTATTCATGCATAGGGAATGTATGACAGAATGTTATTATGAGCATGTGTGTGAAAGTGCATGCATGGCATATGTTGATGTCTATGGGCTGTATCATACTTGTAGATGGATTTAGAGTTTAATTCGAATGCTTTCCAATGCTTCGTTTAACGCACAGTTTTGCACTGCACTGTTTTCACATTTTGACCGGTTTATTCTTCATCAGCTTCAATCATTTTGTTGGTTTACTTAGGATTAGCAGAAAATGCAAAAATGTATGAATAAAACTTTGTGGTGATATTGAAATAATTTAAAAAATTTAATGGTAAACATTGAAACTTCAAACAATGTGCATGTTGGGCTGTGTGTTCTAGCTCACAATAGCTCATGTAATGTTGAGTGAATATGGTGATGGCTGTGCATGTGCAAGCACTGAAAGGCCTATAAAACGTCGTCAGCTTCAACTCAATCAATCATTTCTCGGCATTAATTTGAAAATTGGATTACGATATTTGAGACATCATGTTTATCGTTGACACCACATTTCTTGCTGGAATCTTCAAACACAACATTTAAAAAGTTGCATTAAAGTTGAATTATTGTTTGGCTGCAGTTGAATATCATTGGTTATTATATGAGGTTAGACGTTTGGACGTTATTACGAATTGAAAAATATTTTTGAATAAAGTAGATTAAAACTTTTTATACGATACCAGAATATTGTAAAGATATATTACATCCATAGATATATAACTAATTATTATAAAAATATCATACCATAAGATACCAAACAATAATTATAGATATATTATATTATATCACTAAATAATATCAGACAAATTGTAAAAATATATCACCAGATGACTTGAGCATGCTAACACAAGCACGAAAGTAAGTATAGCAAGTACATATATTGATTGTCAGCTCATTAAATTCCTGCTAACGTAAGAACGAACTAGAGAATAATAATGTTAAATCATGCTCGGTACATGTTTCACATACTTCTACGTGTTATGTACAGTACAGCATGACGAGCAGCGCAATTGTCAGCTCGTGATTTGAATGGTTAGGTAGGTATCGGTAAGCAAATATTAATTTAATATTATTGATCGTGGTGGTGTTTTATAAAAATTCACTCCGAAAGTGAAAATAAATTCATTTGGTGATATATTAAAATTATTATTATTAATAATAACAATAATAATAATAATATTAAGTTTTGATTTATTTCGAATCAAATTTGTAGAATCAACTTTTTTTTTATCAAAATTTATAGCCGGTTAACTAATTTCGTTTTTTACAAATCAGTATAGAAATGCATCTACCCACGTTGCAGTATCAATAACTTAATAAACCAATCGAGGAAAAACTAATTAAAATTGTATGAAATAGCTGGCAAAAACTCTCGATTTGAATTAAAAATAAAGTGACATTGATATTCGATTGAACTCAAAAATCATTGAAAATGTAAACACACAACTAACTAACAATCGACTAGTATTATAATTATTATTGCCCAATACATAATATATTATTCATGTAAAATTATATAAATAAGTTAGGTACTACTTTTATCATATCAAATTATCTACATTGGTTACATGTTACAATGGTGATGAATGCACATGCACATCTTGTACACATGTCTTATATATCACATTCTGTACCTGCATTGCATCGTTGCTTGCTTCTACCGTTATAAAACCTTATAAACAACATGCATCATTGTTGTATTATAACTTTTATATACTGTCAGGGATTGTGTTTGGTAGGAAAGAGAGAGGGAGAGAAAGAGAGAGAGAGCAGGATACCACAATTGTCATCATCATATCATCAAAATTGTCATCACAATCTTCACAATATCCGCCATCATCACAAACATCATCATCCCTATCATCATCATCATTATCGTCATCATCATCATCATCAACCAATCATCATCATCACCATCATCGTCATTATCATCATTGTCATCATCTTCATCGTCATCATCCCTATCATCGTCATCACCATCATCATGATCATTCAATCGCATAGGACATGTTCACAAATATTTTTATCATTTCCCGCCATCTTTCGTTCATGTATGTACGACCGATTGCACGGTTTAAGCGGTTAATGGCGTTTTGGCCGTTGTCCATGCGTACAAGCTTTTCATCTAATGACCTAACCATATACGTACACTACACACACACACACACACACACACACACACACACACACACACACACACACACACACACATACACACACACACACATACATACATACAAGACACATATCTATGAACATCCTCAATTACAACGAACATTCTCACATCTAGCGTACGTTCAACTTTAGTAAAAGATATATTTATTTCGAATTTTCACGAAACGTTAGTACGGTCCGCGTCCTTTGTGAATTATTCAAAACAGTTGATGATGATATATTGCACTAACAACCGACCCTGATATATTGTTGACCGGCGTTCAAGAGTTCATTTATTGCTAAAAATTTCTAGAGAATACTTCTTTGCTTTCGGTGAATGTTGACGAATTATGAATTTGGAAGGTAATTGATTTGTCGTATAATGCTGGGTGACAGCAACTATGGACGTTTTCTGTAGAACATGTAAACACATGCTAGGCATAATAATATTACTAATTATAATATTATAATTATAATAATTATAAATAGAGTTGTTATTGTTTTAAATAATATTTTTATATAATTTCCGCAATGTTAATTATCAAGACCATCTTACTTTCAATGATGTCTTTAATTGTTGAACGTTCAACTATAACACTCATGTAATTATTGAGTCTAATTGCTTATAGCTCCTCTGCATCCGTTATCAGTCAATCTGTATTTTGCTGTTCATGCTCATACGTGCACTGCACACCACCACACATGTGTTTGTGAGTTTGTTTGTAGTTTTGTATTAATGTTTTGTTGAATTCGATCAGTTGAATTCAATTGTTAAGTTTCTCTTTCATATTTTCCATCTTTCTTGTCTTTTTATGTACACATACTTATTTGTTTGTTTGTTAATTTGCAATTATATTTGTTTATGTTTACACGTATTCGTAAGTCTCTATATATGTTATATGCACATTTGTAAGAAAGTTATACCGTGTTTAGTTTCTAATTGTTTAGTGCCATCTTACAGTTGCACGACTCAAAACGAAATTAAAATGCTTGCAGAGCGTGTCCCAGACCAGCAAAACCTTCATTATGATAATTTGTTGAATTTTTTAAATCTGGAACCATTCAGTGACCTTACCGCGCGTATGACATTTTTCCGTTTGTGAATGTCGCCAGTTATGCGGTTGTTCGTTCAAGTATGTTCATGAACACACATGCACTTTTGAACTTGAAAGTAAAGAAAATGACATATTTACACATTCAAGTTAGCGTAGGTGCCTGACATGAATTCTTCTGAAATAAGCACTTGAAACATAATAAGGATAAACGCATTTACATTACGCATTACATTTACATAAATCACATACGATTAAACGTTTTTATCATACAGATAAACAACATACGCACGTAAACACGCACGTAAACATTGACGCCATATAATCCCAGCGTTAGATTCCTATCATGAAAACCACTAACGCGTAATTCTCAACTGATTGCTTGTTCAACTCCAATCCACAATTTTCAAAGCATTTTTTTGCTGTGTTTTTTCTTTATTTTTGCGTTCCATTTTCTTTATTAAATAATTTTATCACAAATTTTCCATTGATATTGACATTTTGACATTTATCAAACTTTTTAAAGTTCAAACACATTTGTATAAATTTGTATTAAGACCACGCTCCTTCAGATTGGCAAATGCACTCAGAGGCAAAAACACAAATAGGCACACTGACGCGTATAATCAAATAATCATGTACAACAAGCCATTATTTCTTAATTTCCTGTACCCTGACGTTTTATGTTCCTTGGTAAATTTGTTAGAAGTTACTTTTTGTAAATAAGTGTAAAAAAATAAATGAATGTTTTAAGCCAAGATTTTTCTGGCAAATGTGAGAGTTTAAGGTTTAGTAGAAGTAACTGAGTCGTATGTCTGTATGTTGCAGTTGTTTTAATACGTTTGTCGTTCGTTCGTTCGCTCGCTCGCTCGTTTGTAAAAGTTTGTGGATGTTCGTTTGTTTGTGTGAGTGTGTACGTGTTTGTGTGTTTGCATTTATGTGTCTGTCTGTTTTTGAAATATGTACGTATACATACACGTTTCCTATTAATTAAATGGGTACATAATTTTAATTAAACTTTCATGACTCTATTATTTTCACCTCCAATAACTTTTAAGTCACTGGTTTTAAAATCATTCGATTACAGGTCTTTGAATTTTGCGATTAACTCATCTTCATCATTTTGCATCGTCATCTTACATCATATTACATCATCATCTTCATCTTCATTATCACCTTCCATCATCATGTTCCATCATCATCTTCTTCACCTTCCATCATCATGTTCCATCATCATCTTCTTCACCTTCCATCATCATGTTCCATCATCATCTTCTTCACCTTCCATCATCATGTTCCATCATCATCTTTATCTTCATTATCACCTTCCATCATCATGTTCCATCATCATCTTCATCACCTTACATCCTTATCACATGATCTGAAATAAAAAATCAAAGACCGCACTTTTATTAGCCATCGTCATAATCATCTTCGTTTTTGTACTCATTATCATCATCATCATCATCTACTTTCATTTTTCAATGTCAACATCATCACACTTCTTGACTAGTACAACAACTGCAAACAAACTAATTTCTGAAACACAAATTTTTATTTTTTCGAAACGTTTCACATGTTGACACCATTTCTGTCTGGCACGCAAAATAAAATTGTTTGCCATCATTCAACTTGATGAAATAACTGTACGAGTTAACAACTTTCATAAAGGCAGTTTGAGACAAGAGCCTCAAGGTAGCTGTATTACACGTTCGTTCCATTGTTTCACACATAACGAACTTCAACAGTGATGAGAAAGTTTTTGCTTCTCTCTCTCTCTCTTTCTCTCTCTCTCTCTCTCTCTCTCTCTCTCTCTCTCTTACTCTCTCTCTCTCTCTTTCTCTCTCTCTCTCTCTTTACTTTAAATAACGAAGCCAACTTCACCAATAATACAACATTCGTAGTTGTATGCTCCGTACATGAGTTATGAGTTGAATTCTTTGATCGTTCATTTGAATGCTCATATTTTGCGGGCCGAGGAATTATTAAACAAAATTACATTTTTCATTTTAAATACTTTATGTTTTTTCTTAGATCAATATAAAAATGTTTATTATTGCTATGTGTCAATCAACTAACCAACTAGCCAACTAACCAACAAATCAATCAACAAACCAACCAATGAATACGAAGGTGGAGGTCAGGGACAGTCTGGCTTCGTTGGCCGCCAGGTACCGACTGACTCCAACAAGTCTCAAGTCTCTCAACCAACTTAACAGTGAGATCCTCGTTCCTGGGCAGGTTCGATTTGTGGTGATGATGATCGGTGGTTATAATAAAGGTTACACCGAAGATTGCGATAATTAATTATACAAACGTACATGATGATGAAGCGGACCTACACGTACGCCACACAAACACACGCAAACACACACACACACGCAAACACACACACAAACACACACACAAACACACACACATGTAGCTTCTGTACGTTCCAGACGAATCTTCTGAAATGTTCGCCTCGGCCCCACCAGCCGATTCAGTAGATGAATCTGATCAAGTAGTTATGATGACGGTGTGATGTGATGATGATGGTGATGTGCTGATGTAATGATGATGTGATGTGTTGATGTAATGATGTTTATAAATTTCAACCACGCAATTAATTAAATACATTTGAATTGCTATGTATTAGTTTTTTATATATTTCTAAATATATATATATATAAACACACACATGCACACATATGCGTGTCTCAAGGTGTATGAGAGTTTGTAAGTGTGCGTGTATGTGCGTGATGTGTGTGTGTGTCTGTTATGTGTGTGCCTGTGTGTGTATTTGATTTGTGACAAATGAAATAATTTTCGCGCCGATTCAGCTCTCAAAGTCATTGAACCAGCTTCAACTACCTTCCAAACGATACTCGCGTCCAACGACACCAAACAAACTGCACTGTGTACTAGAAGAGTTGACACACGATCACGCAGTAGAGATAACCAGCAGACCTGTTTGTTCTTAACTCTTCATTACATAATGCTATACACTGCACTGATTCGATAATATTTTTCAGTGTAAAGCAATGGAATTTTAAAAAATAATAAGTTTATTGTAATGTGCTTTGCTTATTTTTCAAAATATTAATTTAATTTAAACAAAATAAAAACAATTTTTTAATTGCAACCTCGATCAAATTCTTAGCCATCAACTTTTTCAATGGAAGTCAAATACATAACAGGAGGCGAGGTTATGTTATTTTATGTTATTTTGTGTCTTTTGTGCTATGCTACGTCATATCCTGTCCTGTCATTTCATATCATGTTATGTGAAACAATGTTATATAATTTGATGAAATATATAGAGATATTTAAAGAAAAAAAAAACAATTTGATGAAATATATAGAGATATTTGAAGAAAAAAAAATTGATGAAATATATAGAGATATTTGAAGAAAAAAAACAATGTAAATGTCAAATCCCATTCCCAACAAACCTCAGATTAACGTCTTAGGCCTACTCACCATAACGCTTTCCAACGTCACATTTGACCCAATCAATTTGCCGACGAACGAGGAAGAAGTTTACCCCGGTATGAACCTTGCCATTGACCTAATTAAATCGCGCATGTCATTGGCTGATCAGTTGATGAGTGCCAACATCGAGAACAGCCTGCCATTAAGGTTTGAATTTTGCGATAAGCCTAGCATATCTTTAGTGCATGTTTGTTTTAATCAAATAATATTTAAATGCAATCTATGAATTATATTAAATTTCAATTAATTCTTTAATTAACAAATAATGTAATTTAAATTTAATTATTAAACTATCAAAGTTACGAACGTCATTAATTGTTATGACGTCATCAGTAATACAATACTATAGGTTAAAAATCAAAAAACCTGGATATATCATATTAGTAATCAATGTTTTAATTACGAAATAATTATGTATAATAAATAATAATTAAAATACAATTATAAATTATGAATAATAATTGCGGTATGAATGATTTCTCAAAAAAAAAACAACTCCAGATTGTGTAGGAGCATATCCTTCTACGAAAGTCCACTTGAAATGATAAGCGACGACTTTGCTGAGGAAGAAGTGAACAGCAACGACCTTACAGCACGCAGAGGTGTCGCCGATGGTGGTGACGATGTGGCGAATGTTGGTAGCGTAAAAGATGGCGATCACCGTCACGATCTGGGAGTTTCGCTGCGTCTCAAAATGGATGGAAGTAAGTTCTATTCTATTATCCTTTAGTTTGTTTCAATTCATGATTAGAGTCATTTCTTTTCAAAAATATAAAATAATTGCAAAAAGGATGATTGTATATAAAAATGTATTAAGTTTCGAACATTTGCTAGAAGGAGTGTCCTTCTTTGTCTTTCTTTATCTTGAGCAACTTTTCCTCTTACCGCAAAAGTCACCCATCAGCTTAATGTTAGATAAGTTTTATTAGATAAAAAGCTGATAGTTTATTGCCTCTGCACTACCAACCAAAACTACTATTTCATTTAATAACGTTCTTAAAAATTATTATTCACCTTCCTCAATAAAGCAAACAACGCAAGCACATTAGCAATTAGAAAACTAAGTTCTCAACATTTTTAAAATAAACTAAAAAATGCTTGTGAAGATGCAATAAATAATATTATACTTAATATTATAAAACATGTTGAATGAAATAATTTATAAGTTCAAGACATGGACCCCTGCAAAGACTTGATGACATTTGAGCCAGGCCAACACGACGCAGCAGAACAGATACAATCTTCAAATCCATCTCAACTTGCAACCTCTTCATCCACCTCATTGACGGAGCAAGTTTCTGTTGCTTCCACCAGCAAGAGGAAAATGTTCCTCAAGATAAAACTGGCAAAGAAGGACATAAAATCTGACACTCCATTCCTCCACATGTTCGTCAAAAGCATCAGCATTGGCTACCACGTACAAGAGCATTACTTCGAAGTCGTCAGAGATAAGTTAGTGCTTTGAATATTTTTCATCACTGCTTGCATGCTGGTTCACGATGCTGATTACAGAGGCATACCATAATGATGACTGTAGTTGGAGATGGTGAACATGATGTTGAGGAGATGAGTTCGATGACGACTAAAATGACTGAGGTGATAATAACAAGGAATAACACTTAAACGATGATGATGTCTTTAAAAACTTTAAAAACATGATTTCAAATTTGCTGATGTTTGCATTAAATATGTGTTTTTCTTTTACAATAATGAATTAGTTAATGTTTACTACCCAGCATACCAGCCTTTGAAGCCTACATGCGTTGTTACTACAATGACAAGCTGAACAAACCGGACGACGGCGATGGTGCTGTCCACATTCCGGTCATGCCCGCGAAAAAAGTTAATTTACATTTCAAAAAATTATCCACACTTTATTGAAATTAATTAATTAAATTAATTAATTTGTTGGTGTCACGACCGACCGATTCATTCAACAAAATTGACATCGAAATGCTTCTCTGGGATACGCAAAAATATTAGGAAAATTTTAAAAGTTTAGGAGACTCTCTAGACCATTGAAATTTTATATTTATATTTAATAAATATATTTTATATCTCATAATTAGTTTGCTTTGAAGTTTTTAGTTTTTCCACTAAACAAACCTGTTGGCGTTAATGTTGCAGGCAGCTGCCAACCAAACAATCAGGCGGTCCCTTTCAGTGGCCGAACTCTGCAACCTGCCCCTACCTGAGATGTCGGAATCAAGTCAGATCTTCAACGACGGACACATTCGTGTGGTACGGTGGCATATCTTTCTTATTGTAAATAATTTGTTACTGTGTGATACGTTTTGATTCAGAGTCATGTTTTGGCGTGCCTCATTGTGTGTTTGGATAATGTGGCTCGTACAACACTACAAACGTTTATTTGCGTTAAACGTTTAAAGCTGTGTTTACGCTTATGTATGCTAGTACTATTTATGTGAGAGTGAATTAAGAATGAGCTCACTTAAAGCTAAGAGCAGTCCTTAAAGCTAAGAAACCAAAAAAGATAATAAGTTTCCAATAAACACCGGCTGATAAAACGCCCAATAAAATTTTTTAAATCCAGTTTCGAGAATTTCTTCCGTCACGAATTGATGGTCGGCCGTGGAACCTTGCGTACAGCAGTTGGAAACACGGCTACAGCCTGAAAACGTTGTATAGACAGGTGGCACTGCTCAGAACAAATCCTGACGTGGCTCTCCTCATTGTCAGAGATTCTAAAAAACAAGTTTTCGCATTGTTCATTTAGTCACTGTGTTCTGTAATAAAAATCTTTGATAACAAACGTGATACTTTTTGAATATTGCTTTTTAGTTTTATGAAAAAAAATCGTTTTAATAAAAATTTAAAAATCCTATTTCTGAAATGTTTAAAACGACCAACCTCCCCACGAAGATATTCGGTGCATTGATTTACGACGGCATCCACAAGAATGAGTCCTTCTATGGCGGTGGAGAGTCCTTCATGTTCAGTTTCTATCAGAGGTTCAAAGTTAGTTGACGTACCAGTGCCGGTGCAGGCATGTGTCCGGCTGTGTTTTAAAATTTTATTTGTTCATTCACCAATGAGGATAACGAGCGATAGTCATAGGTGGTGATCGTTTGAAATATTTGAAACATCCTTGCAGTCAATATTTTTTCTTTTTTCGTATCCTACATGAGTAAAAAGCATCATCATTGTTATCATTGTCATCATCATTCCATCACCACTGATGTCATCATCTGCATCATCATGTACTCATCGCTTTCACTGGCAGCACTATCCATGGTCCAGTCTGAATGATTACATTGCCCGAGGAACATCCGAATACTTCATCGTCGGATCGTCAGGGTCCATTTCGTCTTCTACTTTATTATTATTATTATTAATTATTATTATTATTATTAATTCTTTTTGTTATTATTATTTTTATTGTTATTAACAAGTTTAATATCATTTAATCATTACTATTTTTAATTTTTTGTTATAATGTTTAAAAAATTATTATTAAAAATTTTGCAATTAACTTTGAAAATTTTATAAGACGAACCTAATCACGAAAATTTTAATAGCGCCAGATTTCTATGATTTAAATTACGCGAATGAAACATCGTTAATGAAATAATGAAACGTCAAATAACATAAGTGATTGTGTCCTCCATAAAATTGAACAAAACAGCGGATCGTACGGGTTGTCGATCGATGACAGCTTAGAGACTGGCAAAACGAACAAGTGCGAAACATTCCAAAACAACCTTCTGACGTCATCTGAGGAGTTCAAGATTGACGCAGTCGAAGTTTGGCACTTTCCATTCCAACTGAAATAAAATTTACAACAGTTTTATACTTGCGTGTGTTGTATGTGGTTGCTTTTATTTTTCCATTCTGCTGTACGTTTATTGGCTTTGATGATCTTAAAAATTACCACTTAAATTCATATTTATTTGATAAATTTTTTGTATAACTTGCAACGTTTTATGTATTTCAATATTATTGCGTATAAAATGTTTATCATTTTTAAGAGGTCTCAAGCAAAAAATGTTGTCAGCTAAATCAAATTTAGATGAAGTATTGGTGTAGTACGTTGTTGAAAATTGAAATGGAGATGCGTGCCTAACAAATGCATACTACAGGTAGATAGATAGAGAGATACTACCATTTTTTCACTAATAAATGATTCGAAAAAAACTATTTTGGAAGTTTTTTCAAGTAACCAGTTTCACAAAAAATTGATTCAAAGATTTTTGAGATATTATTTTTCTGATTTTAACTGTTTCATACAAAAGGGTTTAAAAGTTGACATAATACTTTATATCAACTCTATACGTCTATATGAATAAATTAGTAAAAACATAATTTATGGTTCAATTCAAATTCTCTTCAAATTTTCACATCGACTTGCAATCAAACCACAAAAACCAAATTTTTGCACTGAAGCAAAACTGGTAACTTTCGTAACGAAACGTGAATAGCTAAACATACATTTACTAGTTGATTGGTTTTTTACTGTCAATATTTATTTTTCTTTGGTCAAATGTTTGAGTAAGTAAATGACTTAATAGAATTCCATTAAAATTTTTTACTTATTGAACTTGACCGTTTTATAATTTGTTCAGTTAAACCATTCCTTCACTCCTTTACTCCAGTTCACTCCTTCACTCCAGTTCACTCCTTTACTTCACTTCACTCCTTCACTTCAGTTCACTTTTTCAATTAACTTCTCTCGTTCCTTCCGTCCATTCATTTCATCTTGTAGGTAATTAATCAGTTAATGGGCAAAAATTAATTACTAATATAATTAATAATAAATTGCATAATAAATTATAAAAAATATATTTTAATAGTATTAATTAAATAATTATTATCTTTGCATCCTATGTTTTTCAATTTATATTTTATGAAACGATTTTATAGCAGAGAATATAACACAATTAATCATTGAATTATTTCTATATTATAGGTATACATTTATTTATTTTAGTTTCATGTTTATACATTAGTTCCGTGCTTCTTGCTTATTGGAGCACGAAAAATGAAATGTACTTAATTGCCACAAAGATTGTATCATTATATTGAATCCTACAATCTAATCTGGCCATTAACACGAAGAAGTTGATGACAACCTGCAATATATGATAATGGAGTAACGTAATTATTTTAATGTGTTTTTATTAATACTTCTCCTAAGGGTAACGTATAATGTTTTTTATAATAAGGTTTATGTTAATATATGTTTATTTATAATATGAATAATATGAATAATGTTTTATAGTAAGGTTTATTTATGATAATGTACAAACAATTTATCCTAAGGTACTGTAATGTTTTATAGTAAGGTTTATGTTAATTTATGTTAATTTATGATAACGTATGAACAATACTTTTACGTTTGACTGCGTTTAAGAGTGGTGTCAACAGGGCAAAGCAATGCATCGTATTGAATGGTAGGTAAGATAAAATACATTTTTTTAAGAAGCAAATAAAATTTAAATAAAGATAAAATGAAGATGTCTATTTTAAGTTGAATTTGATAAACACTAAACGCTTAACGTTAATGTTTGACGGGCTGATTCATTTATTTAGCGCAATGTACGTATTACATTTTTTTTAAATGTCAAAAATATAAGTGGATGCGTTTTTAGTGTTTGTAGGCCAGTGTGTTTGTATTGTGATGTACGTATGTGTGTTATCAGTATATGCATATAAATGAGAATTGATTGTGACGTGAAATAAACACAATACAACCAAAGACAGCCACCAATTAACAGCAGCAAAGAACAGCAACGTCATTACCAACCAGATAAATATTATTGAAAGACTTTACAAGCAAAGAGAATGAACATACCAAAGATATAATAAACTAACAGGACAAACAGAATAAAGTACTTCGCACACAAAAAGAACTGTAATTCTTTGAAATATACCTATATAAGCGCTGATTATGAGTAAAATCGAAATATGGCCTAGATGCTTCATTATGAACACCAATTATTTTTTTATTAATTTTAATAAATTAGATAATAATTATGAAACTAATGTTAGAAATATTGAAAAACTCAACCGTAAACTTTCAAAAGCTAAAAATTTGGTAGATTTTACCAAAGATATATCTATATAGAAATATAAATATACATAGATTACCATACATATATTTTAAAAAATATTGTAGAATTCTACAGTATATACATATATATATATATATATATATATATATATATATATATATATATATACATATATACATATTATGCATGTATATGTATAATATGACCCATGCTAATTATAGGCTGTATGTTGTTTACAGGCTGTTATTTCTGACTGAGCGATGTGATATGAGTTTTATTATTTATTGTTTTTTTTTTACATTTCATTAGTTGGATGACGTTGAGTTGAAATTATAGAATGATTACATTACAACTACGTAGATGATGTTGGCAGACGGTCCTAATGATGATGAGCTGATGATGTTTGTCCTATAATACTAATTGATTTTACGAGTTACAAATTTTCTGCAACATTTTGTTGTATAATTTCGACTGTGATTAACAAACATACAAACCATGCATTGTTTGTTTGAGCGTTTTTAACACACTTGATTAAATATTAGAAAATTATTTTTAAACGATAAAAAGAAACTAATCATTCCTTTGTTTAACTGTCTCTGTGGCTGCATCCCAATGAGATTAATGTGATTGTAAGTAATAAAGTAATATTGTAAGGCTGAATGTAATGCTATAATATGAGAAGTGTTAAAAGTGATAGATTGACCATTGTCATATTGTAATAAGATTATATTATAATAATAAGAATAGAATCGTTGAAAATTGTTCAATAATAATTAAGAAATAAAATAATATAACGAATAATAAATACGGCGAGCGTTTAAATAGTTCTGCCGACAATGAAACAACACAAACGACCATTAAAGATTTTCTATTGATTTTACAATGAATTGTAATAATGATGAAAGAGCTTGTTTCTACAGCTGCATATAATCATTACACATACACATACAAAGACACATACACACAAACACACACACACATACACACACACACACATGTATATATATACATAAATAATATATATATATATATATATATATATATAATATAGACACTTAACAAGGTACTTAGGTCGATTTATTGATTCACATGTTTGCGTCTATAATAATGACTTAAATATATATTCTGATGTCATGTTTTTTGTATACACGTAGAAGCAGAAGTAGCTAGTGAAATTGCAAATATGAAACAATCAAAATTATGATTGCTAACACTCATAACTCGCTGACGCTAAATGAATGAAAGTTTCCGACAAGATTACTAATTTTTAATTAAAAACTGGTAACATTAATTAAAAAGCTAAGTGAAATTGATATTGTAGCCAAAATTGTTGTTATAACCAAATTGTTTACATTGATAGCACACGCCAAAGTGACTATGTGATTGTTTTGTTGCTGGCTTTCGAGCTATATTACAATTACCATTCCATCTGCTTGTTATGGTGGTATGCGTATATTAACATGAAGGTTCCTTTAAAACATGTTGCAGGCGCAAACATTTGTTCATGTCATATTTAACCACGGATTACTTATTCATAGTTATTAGTTATCACACTTTGCTTTAAAACAAATATTTGTAATTAGATAATGTGAAACCAAACTGAGTATCTGGACATTTAATTGTATCTTGTTTCAACCGTAGTAAACGAAAGAATCGAATGGGAATCAAATACAACTGCGTTAACAAAATACCGGATTAAAAATTTAAAATAAAATAAATGTTGAAACTGGCAAACTTCGTGAATGTCGTTGAATTTTTTCATGGAATAAAATTGCTAATTTTGTCAACAATTTGCATGGAATAAGATGGATACCAAAGGAAGTTTGTACTGTACTGCTTACTTTACTTTAAAAGAGTTTTGTGTAAAATATTTTACATCATACATGAGAGAGAAATTCAGGATCCGCCACAGTCATTATTCTCCATCTGTTCACATGTCTACATTTGAAATCAATAATTTTTTTTTCTCACGATATCAACCAAAATTTAAAACCTGTCCTGTCAATCAATTTTATTGCGAACAAATTTCACTAATCGGTTAAATTAATAATCATTTGATGAACTGAACTTAATAATACCCAGCGTTTGCCAAAACTAATTATGTAACTATTGATTAATTAATTGATTAATTAATTAATTGGACGACGATCAAAATATTTGGTCAGTTGATTAGTTGTTTCGTAAATTAACCTTTCATGCACTTTTTCAGCAGCACCGTGGATAATTGTAACTGGTGTTTGCGGTTCAGTTGTGTTACTCCTCTTCTTGATGTGGTGTCTCTGCAGATGTTGCACCGGTAAGAAGAAGGCTTCCAGCAAGAAGGGTGCCAAAGGATACATCGACATCTCGCAAGTCCAACAGCTCGGTCTCTCCTACAAAGAAAAAGTTCCTTTTCACTTTTTTCCAGTTGTTCCGTAAACAGTTAATCTCTTATAATTTACAACTCAAAAAATAACAAGTGTAAATTCAAACTAAATAATGACCATTTAAACAAATGAATGTAGTTAATGTGATGGATCGATTGATTGATTAACACAAAGGTACAACCTGACCTGAACGAATTGAAGGAGAACATGGAAGAGAACGAAGATGCCCAACATCGCGGAAGACTCCACTATTCACTCGATTACGACTTCAATCGCAATGAGGTCTCTAGCGACTTTTTTTTCAATCTCTTATTCACACGCCGTTCAACAGATGGCGAACTTCAAATATTTTTATGAAAATTGATTTTATCAGTTGCATGAAGCATTATGAAGGGAGCAAAACTTTTTGATTTGCATTGAGTGTTTGTATTTAACAAAAAAAAAAACAATTTAAACAGAGAGTGTATGACAAATTATAAAGTTTGATGTGAGCGTCCATTCAATCAGTTTTTGTTATGTGCATGTATTGAAAACTGAATCATAAAGCAACTTTGAAACGAGCAGCTGAGTGTTGGAGTGATGGAACTTGTCGGCCTACCTCCAATGGACGTAAGTGGAACCACCGACCCTTACGTTAAAGTCTACTTGAATCCAGATAAGAAAAAGTTCGAAACGAAAGTGCACAGGAAGACATTGAACCCAGTTTTCAACGAGACATTCCAGTTTAAAGTAATTTTATTGTTTCGTGATTCAACGTACGTTGCAGGTAAGAGTGGCATGAAAAAGATCTTTTACATTAACATTTTGAATGCTTTTGAATGCTCTTCTATTTAAGAGTGGTGTTATTTTATTTTTTATTTCTCATACAATTTACCTTGGTGACAAAAAAAATTTCCGATGTTTTTGAAGATAGCCTACTCAGAATTATCCTCAAGGTCCATTACATTTGTCGTAATTGACTTCGATCGTTTTTCCAAGCATGACGTCATCGGACAGGTCAAGGTCGGTCTGGCCAGCATTGATTTCGGGACGGCAACGGATAGATGGGAGGATGTCGGAATGGCTGACTTTGAGATGGACAAGGTTTGCACTTAATTTTAGTAATTTGCATATAAAAATAAACTTTGAATAAACCTTCGTGATGAGAACATGAAATTAAAAATTGAAAATATTCTGCAGTCCACTCGACTGGGAGACATATGTTTCTCCTTAAGATACGTTCCAACTGCTGCAAAACTTGTCATCGTCATACTGGAAGCTAAGAACCTCAAAAAGATGGATATATCCGGTTTGTCGGGTCAGTTACGTTGTCAGCATCTACTCCCTTTGTTATCTTGCCAAATAGATCTACTTTTTTAGTTGTCTTAGTTAATAAATTATTGGGTTGTCTAAAAAGTCAGCTAACATTTAAAAAATATTTTCTTGACGTATCTGCTTTTTGAAATTAATTTAACCCGTCAGACCCCTACGTGAAAGTAACGTTGTACATCGGCGGCAAGAAAGTAAAGAAGAAGAAATCAACTGTGAAGAAGCGTACACTCAACCCATACTTCAACGAATCGTTCACATTTGAAGTTACTTTCGATCAAATACAAGTTCGCCATTTTTAATTGCAAATAAAATTTTAATTGATAAAATCTACAATTTTATTTTACTTTTTGTTGTGTCTTTTCAAAAATTAACTGCCTGAACTACAATCTTGAAACCGTAACTACTCGATCGACAAGCAGAAAGCGAGCCTGGTGATTACAGTTATGGACTACGATAAGATTGGATTCTCGGATCCCATGGGCCAAGTGGTCGTCAGCAGTAAGGCATCAGGAACCGGACTGAGGCACTGGAGCGACATGCTGGCCAATCCACGACGACCAATCGCCCAGTGGCACGAACTACAGGAAGTCACAGAGAAAAAATGAATGATGAATGAGTGAGTGAGTGAGTGAATGAGTGAGTGAGTGAGTGAGCGAACGAACGAACGAACGAACTAACGAACGAATGATGAATAAGAATAATGTCTTTAAAGATACAGAATGTTATTTAACTAGCGTATTGTAAAAAATTTCAATAGAATCTTTTATTAGAAATGGTATAAGGCTTCAGTTTAACACTTTATACCATATAATCAAAATACAATAGAACGTTTATGTAATATATACGTATGTTTCAATCAAGATATCTTAACCCAAAAAACATTTACATAACACAAACACATATTACACATTATTTATATTACTTTCTGTTTTATTTATTTATTTAGTTCAATATAAAACAATGTTATTCTACTTCTTCTTCACTTTATTCTAAAAAAGATTTGCTCTTGAGATACCTACGTATGTATGCGGAGCAGTATGCCCGCACAAGCAGTTAACCTTGGACGAATTTATTAGGTTACCATCTAGTTTGAATTGAAATAGGAAACGCCACCTAGAGCTTTTTGCTATTTTTTAACGATTTATAATTAAATTAATTAGTTTTTAATATTGGAAAGAAAAGAAATATTAAATAAATTAATTTTTTTTAAATTTTTATTGTATATTCTATATTTTTATTATTTTATTTGTTTTTAGTTTTAATTTTATACTTTTTCTTTAGCTCTCTGTTCTATAAAAAAGTTCATCTCACCTCCCAATTCATTTATTCATTCATACAATCATTCATTCATTCATACGTGCATGTATAATTTATTTATTGAAGTTCATATCACACCCCAGTCTTCCAAACCTTTCATTCTCAACCACTTCGTGAAATAATGTACGTCCATCCGATACAGTTAGCTACAAAAAATCTGTATATATAAATAATCCTACATGAAGCCACACTAAAATATGTTTTTGTTGTCCCGCTGCAACATTCTACACTTCAAATTCCGCGGCTAACATTGGTTAGGAATGGGGTGTTTGTTCCAACTTTAAATTTTATTTAAAAAAAATTAAAATACCAAAAAATGAAGCAGAGAAAAGTAACATCTGTACAGCTAATGCAATTTTTTGCACTTGCCAGCTTGCACCTGCTTCTTACTTCAATTTGAACGTCGAGTGAAAAATGTGTTCGGTTGGTGGCGGCCTGTTTGAAGCTTAAGTAACACCTTCATCATTTGTCATCTTCATTTTTCTTTACCTTGTTCATCGTCACCATCATCATTATTCATTTATTATCACCATCGTTATTTACCATGGTAGGTCAAAGTAAGGAACAGCTATATTTTTGATTTAGAATGATTTAGAAATAGATTGAAAGACAGTAGTAAGAAAAAAGTTTGCTATCAAATCAAAATTAAACAAGAATATCAACAACAATTTTTTCACCGAAATATTAATTTAAGATTCAAGGGTTAATTTTTAATTTTTAACAATTCCAATTTAAAGTAGAATCTAAAAATAAATATTTTGTAAAGTCTGAATAATTAAAACACTTGTAAATTCTCCTTGTTATTAAACTCCTTCACCAATATAAAAAAAACTAAGAAAACATACAAGACGGTTAACGTAAGAATTTTCAAACAAACATTTTATTAAGTTTTTTAGTGACATAATCTAATGGTGCTTCATCGCTATCCTCATCATCTTCATCCTCATCTCTATCTTCATCATCTTCTTCCTCATCATCTTCATCTTCATTCTCATCTTCTCCATTTTCATCATCTTCATCCTCATCATCTTCCTCCTCATCATCTTCTTCTTCTTCATCCTCATCTTCTTCTTCCTCGTTTTCCTCTTCGTCTTCATCATCCTCATCATCTTCTTCTTCTTCATTTTCATTATCATCTTCTTCTTCGTCGTCATCACATCAGAAGATCACATGAACATGAATGACATCAAGCCTGCCTTACTCACTCACGCCATTCAACGTAACCTTGCTCTGCCTACTGTTTACTTGTTATTATTTATCACATGTTTCTAAGTATGTGTTTGTGTGTGTGTGTGTGTGTGTTGTGTTGTATGTTTATGTCACATTTGCTTAGGTTCAAATGTGTATTTCCCTCCAAATCAAATAAAATACATGGAGTGCGTTAAAACATCCGACTTGAGTGCTTCACAACTTGTTTAATAATAATAACATTAATAATACACACTAATAATAATAATAACGTAACATTGCTCTGCCTACTGTTTACTTGTTATTATTTATCACATGTTTCTATGTATGTGTTTGTGTGTGTGTGTGTGTGTTGTGTTGTATGTCTATGTCACATTTGCTTATATTGTGTTTGTTTAGTGCTGTCAACATGCAGAAGATATGTTTTCAATTTAAACATTTTAGAGAGCTATTATTAGTTGTAATGAAGTTTGATGAGTTTTGTACATCATGATATGCGTATTCATAATTTGAAAAATATACAAAGTGAAAAGAATAAAGTGCTACAAAACTTCACAAAGCATGTATTTCAATTATAATGCTGGAGATAAAGACACGCGTAGCCAGAATTGTACGATATGTTGGAATGACGTTTAGTTTAGTAAGATAGTCATATAACACATTCAAGATAAAAAGTAGTAAATATCAAAGCAGTTGAATATGACTAAGTAACAAGATGGTAAAAAAAATGTATTGTTACCGTTTCTAAATAACATTTTTCAAGAAAAGATGTCTTCAAGCCTGGGTGACTAAGACTAAATGTATTACAGTATAATTGTGCTTATGATTAAGCAGTCATTAAACGAAATAATAGAGAAGAACTCTAAGTTTTGGCACAATCATTAGAAATCAAACAATCTATTAATTTATCAAACTTATAAATAAAACTTTAGATAATCATTTCGGTTTGTTAAAATCACAAAAAATATGTGAAATATAAGCAGAGCGATACAGCGTGTTCAACATCGTCATGTGTGAACGCATTGTACCCTATTCAGTACAGTAATTGTACATGTGGATGCATGACAGGAAGGAAGGCATGAGGCTTTCCACAACTCCACGCGCACATTTTCTCGTGTACTTTTCCAAGGAATAGCGCAGTATGGGCTGCAATGCATGCATATGTTTTGCAAGATCAATATGTGGAATGTTCCAAGAATCTCCTGTTGTTGTTGCAGTCATCAACACCTCCTCGTATAATGTACGACGTTCGTGTGCAGTTGTCTCCTTCCGCTTCTTTCTTTTTCTCTCTCTCTCTCTCTCTTTCTCTCCTTCTCTTTCTCTCTCTCTCTCTCTCTCTTTTCCTAGTTCGGTCAACTTTCAATGACCGTTTGCATTTTTTTCACTTTTTCAAAAATAATTACAGGACTGAAGTTATGACAGATATTGAAATACGTGTATTGGACAAAATTCTCAAGTGCAGAAATGGTTGTTGAAAATTAAACACTTTGGCATATAAAATATTATAGATTAAAATTACCAGAATCGTTCTTTTCTGATCTGTTCACGCACACAGTTTTAACTGGAAACCATTTGTTTATAACTGGAAACCATTTGCTTATAACTGGTAACTATATACTTAAAACTGGTCTGGTAACAACATACTCATCACTGATGGTGTCACTCAAATTTTATGTGTTTAGAAAGCTGTATTTTGTCTTCAATGCAAAATGTGTAACAACGGGAAGAGAAGCAGAAACCGATTAGACGAGTTTAGGAAATAAATCATTTGAAAACAAGAGAATTGGTGTCCCAAAAACCAATTTAAAAATTAAAAATATATATATGTGTTATATATAATGAGATGAAAAAAATGTGAAAACATTATGATTTGCTGGACATATATGTAAAATGCTGGTTGGCGGGTTGATAAAAGAATTTTAAAAATTGTATTAACGAAGTGAACAGACTTGGAGAAGAACATTGTAAGAAAAAGATTGACGATCGCCGAGTGAATTTAGATACAAACGTTGAACTCAGCGAAAATGGCCCAAAAATATTTTGAAAAAAAAAACAATAAAATGGGCGCCGTTGGCCTTTTGGTTCTTTGAAAAATTCCAAAAAATCAGGAAATAACAAATAAAAACTTACCAATTGTAATTAATATACCTAAATACGTAGGTATGTTGGTCTGCTTGCAACAGCATTTATCTATGCAATGATAGTCATGAGGCTAAAAAATAACTTGATGAACCGTTCACGTGAAATTCATTTCATCTGAATATCACAAATACGCAATGACATAGTGCGCGCTTTGTATGTGTGCGTCTCCGTATGTATGTACGTACTCATGCAAACAACAAATTACGCAGTTTGACTTGAAATTTTCTGCCACACAGAGACAGACACATAATGAGAAGCACACATTTGTTTGTGTATTCAAGCCGATATGGAAATATGCCAAGATCAATATTTAGCTATAAACAAAGTTTCTAAAATGCATTCATTTCTCTGCTGTTTTTATATTTGCTTATTTATCATAAATGTATGTAGCGTATGTAATTAGCTTGTTTTTGGGGATCTTGAATTTTTCACATTTAATCAAGTTATTAGTTAATTTTAATTATCAGCAAGCTCAGTTGTTAAGATAGTTAATCATCAAAGACTCGGATTCCTTAAATGATCACCTAATTTTCCTCAGTATTTTTAAAATTCTATGGAAAAAATCTTACCAAATAAATATATTAAAGTTTCATTATGTAGTAAATTTTCATTCTTTCGGCACCATAAATACATTTAGAGCCCAGAGAAACATAGCCCAGTTTTTTGTTGAGAATGTTAACATCTTTTGAATGACTCTAACTTTTTTCACAAAATTTAATTTCATTGTAATTGAAACGTTTAAAATTAATAACAACTTTCGAAAGAGAAATCCATGTAGCTCTAGACTGAAAATATCATCAGTATTTTTTAAATCTCTAAACCACCTTCTAACTTATATATAACAAATAAATCTAAACAATGCCACATTTTTGTGTATATTGCAAAAACATAGCGATAAGCTGGCCATACATGAAGCGCACTGACCTATCGAATGCATTCATGATCCATGGAATAAATTATTTTGCATTGCGTGTGAAATGAGAAGTAGCTGATCGAGTCGAAATAATTGAAGAACAAACAAACAAACTTCTACGTGTGAATGAATTGTTAAGAAATTTAAAAATTATCGAAGAATGATTTCAGTAGAACAGCACCGTGTCATCACATGCGTCATACTCTCTACCTTTACAGTTAATGTATGTAAGAAATAATTGCCTGTAAAGAAGGGTAGTTAAATAAGAAAATGTGTTTGCTCCTGCATATATGACACGCGCTTCCGTAGATTGCCTTATGTAAGAATGTTCTACATCAATCGGTGCGATGAATTCATATATATATATTATATTATATCACATACATCTTCATCAGCTCAATTAGCAAAATGAATTATAACAATCCTCTACAATAGATCTCTTTACATTCTTATAAGACGATAGCACATGTAATGTAACGAGATATGAGGAGATGAATGGATGCATGGATGGATGCATAGATGGATGCTCCGATGGATATATAAAGAGGTTGGTTTATATGTTAGCGAGCTAGCAAAGATAGCAGGAAGGCAGTCTGTATTATTGACGTTGGTCGACTTAACGCATACAACTGCACGTTCGCTACGCATAATAGCAACGTAGATAGCATTACGTTTTTACGCAGTCGAAATTAAGTTTTTACGCAGTTGTTTCTTCTACTTGCGTGAAGGATTATTGCCGAGATTGTAGATGTTTATGATCAATATTATACTTGCTCACGTCTTAAGTAAGTTGCTGGGCTTTATTTTTTTTCAATTTTACATCAAATTTAAATTAATTTTTATGAAATTTTCTCTTGTTTATAAGTATTTTTTAAATTTTATCAATGGATATATTCATGCAGTCGCTAATTTTTTTTATTTTACGAAATTATTTTCATTCTATATAATATTACGTGAAAAACTTTAAAAAGAATTTGAACGTTTATTAACGACTTTTTTCTAAAGCTTAAAAACCACAGCGAACAAAAATCGTTTCAAAAGACATTCACATCCAATTTTGCTATAATTATAAATCCATTAAAACTTAAATATCCAATAAATTATTTTTTTTATAAACATTTTAATATAATCTTGAAGAAATTTTTAAAATTACTTCAATAAAAGACAAAACAAAAAGATGACGATAAAGATAACGACGATGAAACTATTTTGCCAAATCGTTTAAATAATTTCGATTTTTATCAAATGATGTTTCTTGCATAATGAGCCCTTACCAAAATGCTACATTGCTATTATATTATTATTATTATTAATATTATTATTATTATTTTGTAATGCTTATAGGATTCTTATTAACTACCAACATCTGTCATTCATTTAATGATGATTTTCTTTTAAATTTAAACTATATAATTAACTATCACAGTTGGGTATTTCTGTTTTAGAAAATTGAACAAAAATAATTTTATTTTTATATTCATAAGTTACCGGTTTGTAATATAATGAATGGTTCAAATCCATCTAAATTTACTTGAATGCTGTAAAAAACACGGTATCGTAAATATTTTTATGTTGTACCGTTTTAAAAATCGCTGCACTGGTTACTGGTTATTACGACCCTAAACCACATACACACACAACAACACACACACACATCATAGCCACACAATACCACATCATACATACCACAACTAGACAGTACCACAACCATACAACAAACTTCATACCATAGCCACACGACTCGACACCAAACCACATTACAGAATATCAATAAGAAGCAGGAAATATTGATCCTTCAGCAAACAAAACATTCTGCATCCGGGCAGGCGTGTGAGAATTAAAATTATTTCAACATCTGCTGCCATTGACTGACCAATCATGGAGATGAAAAATAAATTTTTTAGAATGGAGCGTGCGTGAATAATAAAATTCGTTCCTTTGTTGTGGGAACGACCGCAGATCCGACAGACGCTGCTATTTTTATTGGCAGATGGACTGAAATTAGTAAAGATTAAGTTAGATTAGTAACGAGTTAATTAGATTAATGTATATTGTTTTATATCAATTTTGATTAATCGAGGTTTAAACAGGACTGTTTGAGATTAATTTATGTTATTATAATCTATTTTAGATTAACAAACATTAATTCATTGATTAATTGGGTCAATAAAAATTAATTAAGATTAAGGATGATTAATGGCATTAAGATAAATTGAGATTAACAATGGATAAGGATATTAAAAACATGGAAGATTAATTAAATAATTTGAAATGAATAAAATTGAATAAAATATGATCTAATTTAAAAAAAAGGTTGATAATAAGTTTCTGAATATCATTTGAATTGAAATTGCTATGAGATTTTGATAGATTTTTACAAAAAGAATAAAAGCGAAACATAAGTAACGAACAGACGATTCAAAATGAACATTATTTTTTGTAAATATGGAGATATTGAACCAGTCTAGGTAATCACTTCTAATTCCAAAAGGAAGAAAGAAAAATTTTTAAAGTAAATTTTAACGTTAAATTCTATGGAGGAAGACGCCATATAAAATTTACTTTTAATTTCTCATCTACACATTAGAGCAGGTGTTTGTTCAGCAAAAATGTTTTAAGTAAATATTTGTCTAAAGTTATTTTTATAATAGCAACTAATGGTACTGTTATTGGTGTGTGTTTGTAATAGCCATTTGAACAAATCTCAGAGGCGGAAAGATCTTATATTTATAATATATATCACTTAATAACACAAAACTGATTTTAATTTTGAATAATTCTCGAGACGGACGAAACCACCTATAAATCGATAGATCTTCACAATCGGGTATGAATTTGAATAAACTAAACAAAGAGTGCCGAATAGATAGAGCACGATAGGTTAAATCGTACGGAGCACACTATGATGGCATATATTGCGTTACATGTTATTGTCACGATATAAGCTGCACCAGTAATTTTTGTGATGAAGCCTGCTTAGGTATTAGTATAAATCACATGGCTGACGTGAATGACTTCGTCTCACATGTCGTTCCCACCATATACATTAATAAAAATACACAGGAGGGTCTATATACAATTTCATTCTTATCTTAAATTTGATTAAAGCAGTTTTTGGTAATTTTTGGAGGTTATTTTAAAATTTATTTTCCTGATCATTAAATACCAAAGTTTAATTTTTTGACTTAACACGTTGGTAGTATTGGACTGCCTCTCCATTTCCATACAATAATAGTAATAAAATTTTTTATTATTTTATTATTATCATATGGTCTTCTGTCTTTTATAATTTTTATAATGTTAATCTCGTGCACCGTTAGTTTAGCTTCGACGACGTTGAAGGATTGCAGATCATTCACACACCACACAAACACACACACACACACCACACATACATAAACACCACACCACACACACACACACATACGCGCAAACATGCACAGTACACAAAAACACACACGCACACGCTTTCACACAGATTTAAAACGACATGATGAAACTGTGTTAGTTAGAAATAATAATTCTTAAGAAGACATGTTCTATATAAATAATGAGCGGGCATACGTATGTACACGTTTGGCTTGGTCGAGTTATTTATGGTATATGTGTTATATAACATAATTTCGTTAATTAACATGCTTTATTTTACAGTGGTACAAAGTCCGTCATGCAATTATTTAATTTTAATTTTTATTTTTATTCGAGATTTTCTGTGTGGTTACTACAAAACGAATGAGAGAAAGAATGTTTTTAATTTTTTAAATATCAGTGGTGTTTTTGAGCGTACATTTCGTGTCTGCTTTTATATGTGCGTGCGTACGTGCGTGTGAAGTGTTTTGCTTGTGTGTATGTGTAATTGTGTATGTTTTGCTGTTTGTGTTGTTTATAAATGCGTGTGTAGTTTTTCAGTTATTATATTTTCTATTCGATCCAACAACTTGTCAATTCATCCATATTAATCCATTCGTCAATTAATTAATTAATTAATTAATTAATTAATTTATATATTCAATCATCCATCCATCCACCCATCACTAATGGTCATCTTTGTAAGCATGTTTTCTCATCACAAGTCGAATGGCTGGTCATAAATTCACACGGTGGAAGAACGATATGGAGTGCTCTTCAAGTAGAGAATGATTTTCTTTGATCATTCTCGAAGGATGTCTCTTGAATGTTTTTGTTCTTCCTGTTATGATAATTATGTACAAATAGCAGTATATGCTTCTATGTACGTGTTTATTTTAGTACAATGGATATACTGCCATGGTTGGGACTTGCTCCAGACGACAAGAAAATAATATATGAATAGTAAACAAGTTTTAAATTAATACAAAAGTAAAATTATTTGCGTATGTATATGTGTATGTATGTATATGCGTGTTAAAAGGTTACATGCCTGCATGCATGCGATCATAGATGAAGGCGTGTGCTTGGAGTATGAGACTTCTCTGCGGCGTGCGAGACATCTGGTTTTTTTCTCCATCACGTTAAATAGTGGAAGCTTAGTGATTTTAAAAAAATAAAATCTGTACCGGTGTGTTCAAAGTTGATCTACATCAAGTTTTCGGGAGGTTCCGTGGTCTGTGTTTGCAATGCGTTCATCTATATTCTCATTCAAGCTGCTGGTGTGATGCAAGAACATGCCAAATTTTATTAGTGAAAAGTTAAAGAATTTCCTAGCGACGGTTTGAATAATCCTTCTCGGGAAACGTGAAAAATGAGAGGTACCGTGTGAAGGTATGAGTGCATCTCCTAAGTTGCATGTGATGCTTCTTTTTACTCTGCCTTCCATTCTTTCTTTCACGTGTGTTATATTTAGGTTTTGTTAAATAGTCTTCGCCTATTAATTATTTTAATGTTCATTGGTTTCTATCTAAACTCTTTTCGTTCTTTCATTTTATAACTTTAAATAAGTTTGTTTTTCTTGCTTTTATAACATTAAAATTTTTGAGTGACGCTAAAAATAAACATGCTTGCGTCAAATTATCCAAAACCAGAAGCGAAGCCATAAAAGGTTTTTGGTTTCAGGCAACAGTTTTAGCGACATTTTTATGCCGAATAGCTGTGACTTACTTAACTTATGTAACATCGAAACGAAACTTCAAGGTATCCAAATTTTTATCCAATTCTAAAAATGCTATTCAGACGACAACGACATGCACTAAAAATGTTACAACTGCATCAACCGATTATCTTTTTTTTTGGTTTTGTTGTTTTTTTGCGAAGTCAGTGCGTTGCATCAGGAGCGATTCAATGCTTGCTTGACTGCAGATGTGTTTGATTAATACAGCTCGCTCAATATTTTCCAATTAATTGAAGCCGCTATTAAAATATACATGAATGTACGTTTGTGTATGCATGCATACATTACGTGTCTCTGCATTGCATATATGTAGGTGTGTGTGTGAAGATGCATGTAAGTGCACGTTTGCTCTGCGGTTGTTGTACGCTTGTTATACGCTTCCATTTATGCTTGCAAGTACGCTTATATGTATGCTTGCATGTACGCTTGCGTGTAAACTTGTATGTCTGCTTACATGTCTGCTTGCTTGTCTGTTAGCTTGTATGCAGGCTTTCATGTTATGCTATCTTGTGGGTATGTAGGTGTTCACATGAAGCTGAACGAGAAACTTCCTGAGTCTACTCAAATGTCTTCACCATTTAACGACTGCGAGTTTGTTTTCAAGATACCGAGCAAACAATGAAAATATGTTGGTTAAATACATTTCATGTCATGCGATATCGTTAGGGTGGCGTGGTGGCTCAATGGTTCAAGGCGCCTGCTTCTGCTACGCTTGGCTTGTTGTAACCGGGTTCGAAAACAAGAAAGATCTCCACCTATCACATGCTCCTTCTGGGATGCGTCGTTTAATACATATTCATATACACTTTGTCTGTTGTTGGTACCTCTGAATTTTTGATAAAAAAGCTTCAACCTTTCTCAATGATTTCAGTCATTAACTTTTGGGAAGGTTATTGAAAACATTGATTTGGCTCAAACATTATTTTATCAGAAATAAATAAAAATAAATTAAAAAATTCTTATCGGTGCCAATTTTAGTTATGTTGGCTCACCTCTCAGCCGCCACTGTTCTTGTTTGCTGGCTTGTAGTACATGATCAATCATATTGACGTGAATAATTATGCATTCTCATCAAAGCCAAGCCATCATTATCGTTCTGTTGCTGCTAAAAAAAATTAGTTTCCTCACTGGTTCATACTTATTTGTTGCGTGTGTTGATTTTCTTCAATGAAACTAAGAATGTATTTATAAAGCTTATTTAACTTGAAATAGAAAAAATTTTAAAGTAATTTTTCGAAAGCCTTTCACTGTAATTTTGTTTAAATCTATCTTTTAAGCTTAAAAACGAGATACACTTCAAAAGTAATGAACATTCAATATGCATATTTTTGATAAAACTTGGAAATTTTTTTTTAATTATTGAATCAATTTATTTATTAATTTAATTGAGTAAAGAGTACAAAAAGATTCTTTCTTGTGTGTGTTTTGTTAAATGTTCCTATCAACCGATCTGTTTGTGCTGCTGAAATGTATTGCATAAAACTTGAAGAGGTACCCAATGGTTGCAGCCCCCTTGCTTACCATTATTTCAGCCCTACAGAAACAAGCATTAGATGACAACAAAATTCAAAATAAGATAATTGTTTCTTCTGGATTGTTTATTTTCAACTTTCGTTGGTGTTTTTGAAGCCAAAGAGCAAATGCTCTTTCTTTCTGTTCATTTGATTGTTTGAGACCAGTTGACTGCAATGCATATTTTACGTTAGGTGATTGTGAATGATGGTTGTGTTTGGTAAAAAAAAAACAATAGTTAGCAAGTAGAAACATATATAACATATAATATAATACATAATAACATACAAAAACTTCAAAATGCTTCGTTGGTCAGTTAGTTAACTTACTTTACAGAAATATTGTTTTGTATATTTTTCTACAGGCTGACCTACTTATTTTTACAGCTTACTACGTTAGAAAACAATTTTTTTTTTTAGAAATGTTTTAAGAAAGTATCAGTTTTGGTTGTTTCTGATTCAAATTCTTCTCTGCTATACGAATACAGCAATAAAACACAAATTTGAAACAAACTTATCTTAATATCAGCAACTGTCACTCTTTAAAAGAACACGATGATGAGAGGAGAGTGTTGGAACGTCGCTTCGGAGCCGTACTAAAACAGAAAAATTACGGGATTTCAAGACCCAATGCTTTTTCCTCACAAAAGTTCAACCCAGCACATACCAGCTAGAGCACATTTGGTCCAGAACAGCTAGCAGTGTATTCAGCTATCCGTCATTTTCAACATTTTCTCGAAGGTCGGCAGTTTACAATAATCACTGACCACAAACCATTGACTCTCGCCTTGCATTCAAATTCTAATCTTCTAACACCAAGCAAGAGAGAGAGAGATCAGACATCTTGATTACATCTCACAGTTCACAACAGACATTTGACATGTGGAGGGAGAACACAACGTCGTGACTGATGCGTTATCACGCACAGAGGTAGCTTCGAGAACGCCAAAAGCAATAAACCTTGAGGAGATGTCGAAAGAACAGGACAATGATACCTCACTCATCGACAACACAGAAATCTCGCAACAACATTAACATTTCAATGGATAGCTATTATTGTGATAAAATATGCTTCAGCTTGCATATGTTAAAAATCTAAATTTGTAAACATTCTGTAGCTTTGAAACAAAATTTGTTGAGGTGTTGCATAACTCTAAAAGTTAAAATTTTGTAGAACTACTGTGAAATAAGTTTCCATGGCAAAAACCGACGTGCTATTGATAAATTGATAAAAATTATGATTGCTTATATTTATGTATATTGCACGTGTACCTATTTAAGAATTTTTTTAAATAAAAAAGTTTAGCTTAAAACAATACAAATGCATTTTTTCAAAAATGTTGATAAATTTTTGAAATAAAAAATTTAATAATTTTAATATTTATTTGTGAGATGCATAATAAATACATCAGCAGCAGTCAATCATTGAAATCAGGAAGACTTGTAAAAGTGTAAACGTGTCAAGCCTTAACATGCATACCTTCATGAATGCATCAACGCTGAATAGCAACATTTTAAATTACGTATGTGGTTGGCTGGTTGGTTGGTTGGTTGATTGGTTGCCTGGTTGGCTGGCTAGATGGCTGGTTGGCTGGCTAGCTGGCTGGCTGGCTGGATGGCTTGTTGGCTGGCTAGCTGGCTGGATGGCTGGTTGGCTGGCTGGTTGGTTTAGAGATTGTTCTGATTTCTTATAACATCTTTAATAAAATAAGTTATTTCTGAATGTTTTTTGCATGTCAGTTCAAATTGTAAGAGCATTTCATTTACATGAATTTGTATACTGTTGTACATACATCACGGTGTACGTATGTTATGTTTGTTTGTATGCTCGTTGTATGTAATTTGTATGTACGTTGTATGTAAATTGTATGTACGTTGTATGAAAGTAAGCAAGACAACAACATTTACCAAAACAGCAGCATAATATTCAAACGATTAGACTTGTTTACATGACTTGCATAGTTTTTTGCATTTATATCGCTCTTAAATGTTTACAAAAAATAACAATTCAAAAATCTATCTGTGTAAAAGCGCTATATACATATATTCAATTCAATTCAATAATTCTTTTATTTAACAAACAATATATATATACATTCAATTCTCAAGACAAAAGTCTCATAATTCTTGTTAGGTCTGACAACTGCAGAGCTCATAACAACACATCGTCTTTACTTTGTTTCAATTAACCTGCCTTTCAACAAACCACACCAAACGAAAACATACAAAAAAAATTATCATGGAATAAGGAAAAAAATTATGGCCAGTTTTTTGAAAAAAATACAATTGTTATCTCTGAAAAAAATAATTAAAATAATAAGGGCTTCCACTATGGTCCCGCACATTTTTGTTGCCTGCACAAGGACCGGCCAAAGCACTGCAACTTCGGCCCAATATATACAAATTTATTTTATTATTGATTGCTTTGCATTTGTATATGTAAATGGACGCATGCATGTAAGTGTGTGTGATTGTGTGTGTTCGTTTGTGTGTTTGTGTGTGTGTTTATGAACAAAATATTTATGTTACATATTGATATAAAACAAATGGAGCAGCTTCATACACTCATGTATAAATATAAACATATATATATATATATATATATATATATATATATACATGTGTGTGTTTGTGTATTTGTGTAATAGTGTTTTGCTTAGGTCTATATATAATGCATGTTTATGTATGTATGTATGTATGTATGTATGTATGTGTGTGTGTGTGTGTGTATGTATGTATGTATGTATGTATGTATGTATGTATGTATGTATGTATGTATGTATGTATGTATGTATGTATGTATGTATGTATGTATGTATGTATGTATGTATGTATGTATGTATGTATGTATGTATGTATGTATGTATGTATGTATGTATGTATGTATGTATGTATGTATGTATGTATGTATGTATGTATGTATGTATGTATGTATGTATGTATGTATGTATGTATGTATGTATGTATGTATGTATGTATGTATGTATGTATGTATGTATGTATGTATGTATGTATGTATGTATGTATGTATGTATGTATGTATGTATGTATGTATGTATGTATGTATGTATGTATGTATGTATGTATGTATGTATGTATGTATGTATGTATGTATGTATGTATGTATGTATGTATGTATGTATGTATGTATGTATGTATGTATGTATGTATGTATGTATGTATGTATGTATGTATGTATGTATGTATGTATGTATACGTACGTACGTACGTACGTACGTACGTACGTACCTATGTATGTATGTATGTATATGATAAGGCATGGTGCTTGCATAATGCTACTACGCGCTGCTTTTCTAGTTGCAGCCATGATGTTGTTAATGTTGTTGTTGTCGTTGTAGATGATGATAACGATGATGATGAGGTTGATGAGGATGACGAAGATGATGAAGACGATGATAAATAACAATGCATGACGATGGCATGAGTTACTCATGTGGGTGATCAAGTAAAGATGAATTGACGATGATAAGAATGACTTGGAAGATGATGCTCGAGTTTATGGTGATGATGAATTCAACCGAGATGATGACGCTAATGTTTCTGTGTTGTTGCTGGTCACTCACTGCATACATTTATATTGTATTGATCAAGAAGATGATGATGTTTATGATTTCGTAGAGTAGTATTGTAATCAATATATAATAATTGAATGGCTACACTGATATTGTTAAGTTATATAATGCACAGAAATGTCTAAAACAGTGACGATGTTGATGAAGATCGTGGTATATTAATGGGAGACAAACGAAAGTATGAAAGGCTGGGAGAATAAAGTAAATGAAAAAAAATCATTTTTAACGCCTTTGAAACTTATTATAGGTGTTTTGTATTGAAAGATATTTTATTATTTTTGGTGCTATCTTCCTCCTATTGTTCCAACATTCTATACGTCTTTCTATTTAGCGTCTACTTGATCGTTTTAAAAATTATTTATTCAAAATAATGGAATAAGTTTTCGAATAATTTTTTTAGGCAACATTATTAAGATGAATGACATTTTCGTAATCAATTTTAATATCATGCTTTTTGAAAAAAAAAATTAAAAAACCAGACTCGTACGATTAAAAATAATGAGACCGCTTTTTGTATGAATTGACTTTTTGTACTTAAGTCGGTCAAAAATCAATTGGTGTAATTTGTAAAAGATAAAATTAGTAAATTGCAATTTATAAATTAAAATTAGTAATATAATGTTGTTAATATCATTCTATTTTCTATACTGATATTTTGGTTAGAAGTTAGATAACTGCGCTAGCTATTATTGTCTCAATCTTAAATGATTTAAAATTTTTATGTGAAAAGTTTAAAAATTGCAACTGTAAGAAAGGTTTTATTAGTCGCACATGTGATGAAATACACTTCCATGCAAGTTAAGTCAGTTAAGGGTTGTTACAAGTTAATAAAGTGTTGTTTATCTTTCCATGTTATGTAATAATAAAAATTGAATACTCATTAATAAATACTAATCCTAACATCGTTAACAACAAACCAAATTCCTGATTTTCGTTTATGGCATACCTTTATCCATACCAGTAGAGAAATGGGATTAGGTTATTATTAAATCAGTCGTTAACGTACTCCCTCTCTCTCTCTCTCTCTCTCTCTCTTTCTTATTCCTCTTCTCTCTTTTTTCTTTTTTTCTTTATATATATATATATATATATATTTATTTATTTATCAATTTATATATCTGTTTATTCAGAGATGTTGCCAAGGGGTGGTTTGGCTTGTAGACTCCCTACAATGAAGAGTTTAGTTAGGGGTAGTTAACATATTTAGATTTCTACAGCTTAATATATGGAAACTCTTTAAAAATTAATTGTTTTGGTATAAAAAGAATTTAAGACCCTATTCCAAATGTGATGAATGGAGAAAGGGCATACCAAGGTTATTGTTGCGCGGTGATGATAGAACGTGTGGAGGAATTCAAATTAAAAGTGATTTCTTTTTTAACAACTCTGAGTTGGAATATATATAATAGGAAGAGAATTTTTATTGATTGAATGTTTATATTTTAGAAAATTATTTCTTTTTTAACCGTTGTCCAATTAAGCTGTTTGTTGTTTGAAAGTTGGGTATCACAATGATTTATTCATATTCATTTGATTCGGCATCAGTAAATTTCGGTTTTTAACTATTTATTTCCGCATTTATTTATGCTAGGTTAATAAATGTCGAATAAACAAAAATGTCGTTGACTTTTTCTAAAAGGTCACTATAATGTGTGTATGTGACTGTGTGTGTGTGATTGTGTGTTTATGTGCGTGGTGTGTATGTGTGTGTGTGTGTGTGTGTGTGTGTGTGTGTGTGTGTGTGTGTGTGCGTGGTGTGTGTTAATTTAACAATCCAACTTAGTATGATAATAATATCAATAATATAAATTATTGACTTTAACACTTGTGCAAATCAAATCAATATTGGAAGTTGATGTATAATATAGTTCGATTGTTTTATATTTGTGTTTAATTTTTACAAATTTTCCTTCACAAACATTAAATCTAAATTAATTAAAATGACCAACATTTTGTTATTTTATTGCACAGGTCCCATCAACAGTTTCAACACTGGCTCGTCAGATTCAGCCTGATAAGAGATTCACATGTTTACTGGCATTAATATTTTCAGTTGCATTCTTCATCATTATTTACATAATTTCTAATGAGTATATTTTCAAGCAATGTTTATCAGAGACGCTAGCGAAAGCTATATGGCAGCGGAAAATAACAAGTGTGTTCTTTTATTACAACATGTTACGATTTCAATATCCAACTCTCATTCAAAATTAAATGCATCAAAAGCGTTGGATCTAAGAGAAAGGGTGGTGATGCCCCTAGCAGAGCAGCCTTTAAAAAATATTTATAATAATTATTATGATATATTATTTATTTTAATTATAATATTAACTTTTCTGATAGCTTAAAAATCCAATTATTCAAATTTTTTACCAAAAATTCCGCGTTGCCTACTTATTTAAACTTTTTGTTGACTGTCATTTTGAATCTAAATTTGGAGTTGAATTATTTAAATTTTAATGAAATCAATTTTTTGGTATAAACTGAGAAAGCGAAAAATGAATTATTACGATTGAAAGAATTTTTCCCCAAAAATGGTGGATAGCATTTCAAGTGTTTTTAAACAAAACGATGTTAAACTTCTCCAACTTATTTTCAAAATCGCATTTAATATTGTTTTTTAATTAATAAAAACAGGGCTGTGTAAATGTCAAGGGATTCTCAATATTCTTAAGAAAATGCCCGACAACTCTTCAAATCGCTATAACGCTGCCTTTAAGTGTGACAACTTTCTCCGCTGAGCATTCATTCCCGCACTATGAATAAACTCAAACGTCGTTTAAGTGAAGCTAAATCGTTTAGCACTAATGTACATTCAGACTTCAACATTGTACCTGAAACTATCATAGACAATTTTGTCATGATAAAAAACCGTAGAATCAATTTGATGTAAATAAATATATATATCTCTTTTAAAACATAACAAAAACATTTTGGAAGATGATTTTGAAATTGCATATCTGCTTATATTTATGATTCTCGTTATCGTTTCATTGTACGTTTAAGAATTCGGTTCTTTAAAAAAAAAGAATTTTTGGTTATTTATTTTTTACAAGAATATACTTGACTTGATTTGTATTATGATACATTAAAATTGCTTGCTGCTAATGTATTTTATCAATATAAATAACTCAATTCCATCAAGTATTTTGAAAATTTTCAAATTTTCAAAAAATTTCCAGATCCGTCACTGAGCATCATCATTCATTTCTGTTATTTTTGGAATTATTTATTATGCGCAAACTAATAAAATAATTAAATCCATTTTATTTTTTTAATCAGATGTAAAAAATTATTGTGACATCTCTACAAATAAAACTTTTATATTCAATGTTGGACGTGAAGATTTGTGTCACAATATAGTTAAAGACTTTGAATATGATTTGAGAATAATAGTTCTTACCTACAAAAGATCAGCCAGCTTGTTAAAGGTTTATTAAAATAATTTTTAATATATCTTATATTTCAACATTTCTTGTTATAACCATCAGCTCCTCCAAAGTTTAAATGCTCTGGAAACAGATGGAGACAGTGTTCTGCTCGAAATATGGATTGACAGATCTATAGATGGTCATATAGATTCAGAAACATTAATAAGTGCTAGAAGTTTTTTGTGGAGAAATGGCCCTGTACATATCTATTTGCAGTCTAAGCACGTTGGAATTATCGGTCAATGGATTTATAGCTGGGTACCTAAGAAGTACAAATTTAATAAATCTAAAATTAGTAAAATGTATCCTTATGAAATTGGCTTGATACTGGAAGACGATATAAGCATTGCCCCTTATTCATACAAATGGCTAAAGGCAGCTAAAAAGTTTTATAATTCGACAAATTACATCGCAGGAATTACTTTTCAAAGTGAAAGCCTGATTAATGCAGAGTCTGGGAGAGATTTTAATCCACTTCCAAGTTTAACTGGTCCAAGTTTTTTCTACAGATTGATTGGTAGTTGGGGTTTTGCTCCAGAACCAAGAGTTTGGTTAAAATTTCAACGGTGGTTCAAAACAAAAACTTTGAAGCATCCTTATGTACCAAAAATTTTAATGACAAGATGGTACCAATATTTTGAATCAATAAATACTACAGACACGATGTGGACAATGTGGTTCATATATTACTGTCATTACCACAGATTAGTCACTCTTTATAGCAATATATTCAAACCTACCAACAAAACTTTCAGATCAAACAAAATTCCTAGAATAAATCAGGTAGCCTGTTTAGCACTGAATAGAAAAGAACCAGGCTTACACTATTCCAAACCAGTCAAGCCAAACACAAATTGTTTAAACTGGTACTGGAGACCAGAATACACTGATTTCAAAAAAGACACGATACTCTTTGGTTATAACGGAAAACCAACAAAAATTGAACTTCTTTGATTTAGCTATCTTGTTGGATTATACAGATAAAATCTTGTTTATTATTGTGCATATTTACACAATATACAAAATTGATCATATTATTCCAAATAATCCAATTTTATAACATTCCATGATTAGTTAAGAATAAATTTGCAACTGCGTGTTTTTAAGCCTGTATATGTATATATTAGGTACCTCTATGTATGTATGTGTGTTTGTTAGAGCGTGTGTCTGTGAAACTGGTGCGTTCGTTTTTTTAACACCAATTTAGACATCCTGCTAGGACATGTGTGTGCATTACACATGTTGTATTTCCAAAAACCATTTTTTTTCAATTGATTTCTCTCAATTTATTTTATCAGTAGAATGATACTAGACAGTCGTGTTTGATGATATAGATTCATCATCTTAGCATTAACATATTTGATATAAACAGAAACAGCTAGACTTTCAATTTCAGCTCATACATAATACCCTTGCGTTTAGAAATTAGACGTTACAAATGTATTTATAAAAAGACTTATCGCATGACAGTATTTTAATTTCATATGTTTTTTTTATAATAAAAACAATACAAAACTGGTCTTATTGTTTTTTGTAAGTTTGTCAAGTTTTTCTTTGTTTGCTCAGAATGATTAACACATAATAATTATTCGTTAAATATAACATAGATAAGGTGCATGTCAAATGGTCATACTTAATGGTGGAAATAAATAAGACAAAAGTATGTCAGACTCATCCATTTTGTTCAATTAGGATTGTTGGCGCCATATATAATTTGTTGATTCTGATGTTAATGCAATCATTCCCTTATTCGTAATAAAATTAGATGGCATTTTGCCTTTGTTCACTGAATAAGCCATAGGTACCTAATCAATATTTTAATGATTTATTTCTCCGAGTGACTTACTACATTGTAACAATTCTCAACCTTTCGTTAATTATTTTTTGGAAAATTTACCTGGAAGTATTCATGGTTTACTACTGTTAAAAATATCAACTGGTTTTTAATTGCTTAAGTTTTTCAGGTTCAAATTAAAACATAAAAATTAATTTGGGTCTCTAGTTTTTGTGGTATGCTTACAAACACGTAATCGATCAGCATATATTCACGTTCAAATCATTTTTATGTTTTAATTATCGAAAACCTTATTATTCAGTTTAATTTTAGAGACCACCAGACGCATAGGATTGGGACGAATAAGGTTCAGCAGCTTCGCGCGTTTGTTGTCATTAAGACTTCATCATCCTAATTGAATGGAATTACGGATATTTTGAACTTATTTTCTGCAATTCCATGAACCAAAAGTTTATTGACATTGCATAAAATAACATACTGATTAACTAAGCAAATCATAACAAAAACTTGTTAAATCAGAGAGCAGCATATATATTAATAATTTTTAAAATTTTATCTCCCTTGAATAATTCTGGAAGAGGATCCAGTGAACACAGAAGACGGACGTGATTACGCGTAAATCTACGCCTCATGCACACTGCACGTAATACGGAGAGGTCTGGTGTATTCAAACCCAGTAACTGCAACAGCAGGATGACAAAGCGCCTCAACCATTAACCAAAGTTAATTTTTACAACGTCAAAGTTAATCTTGACAAAGTCAATATTTCCCTATATATACAACAAGGAGCACTGACGATGATTCATTCGGAATCGAAATATGGTCTTATTTGCAGCATGATTTCGAAAAATAAGTTTGTTTTGAATTTTAATAAACTAAACGATCACCAAAGAACTTTAGTGAGAAAAATCGAAAAAACGAATATTCTATAAATTCTACCGAATGTTTGGCGTTAATATGTTTGTAGTTCGTTTTTTCGATTTTTCTCACTAAAGTTTTTAAAACATTAAAGATTAACTTTGATGTTGTAAAAATTAACTTTGGTGTTGTAAAATTGAACTTTGATGCGAATTAGGTGTCAGGTTTCTTAATTGGCTGGTCATCTTCTTTGGTCTCCTTTTCTTCATCGATAGCATCATATTCTTCTTTGTCACTATTTACGATGCTAGTTTTTATTACTTCTTTGTTTTCGTTGTTGGTTAAGCGCCGGGTTGGAAGTGAGGTTGTCATTTTTTGTTGTATATTTATTTTTGGTTTATTGATGTCGATTAGGACTGCTTCTGCAATTTTAAGATGCGTGTAGTTGATGATATGATTTTTATTGATGATATGCTTAAGAATAGCTTCAACTACCTTGTATGCTGTTGACATGTGATTTCTGTAAACTATTTGGGTTGGTTGGTGTGACATTTTTATTGATGATATGCTTAAGAATAGCTTCATCTACCTTTTATGCTGTTGACATGTGATTTCTGTAAACTATTTGGGTTGGTTGGTGTGACATTTTTATTGATGATATGCTTAAGAATAGCTTCATCTACCTTGTATGCTGTTGACATGTGATTTCTGTAAACTATTTGGGTTGGTTGGTGTGACATTTTTATTGATGATATGCTTAAGAATAGCTTCATCTACCTTGTATGCTGTTGACATGTGATTTCTGTAAATAAAAATGTCACACCAACCAACCCAAATAGTAAAGTTAAACTCCGAATTTATTACAACAATAAAAAGACGTCTCACCTAATACTGAAAAACAACTGCAGTCTTACAGATAACTCTGAGTTAAAGCGTAATCACGTAATATATGAGTTTAATTGCCCCTTTGACGGCTGTGCACGTCAACATGACTCATATATCGGGATTACTACTACCTCATTGACTAGAAGGCTTACGATGCATAAACAGAGTGGTGCTATCAAATCTCATTTGGACTCAACACACTCAATCACAATTAGCCGTGAAATCCTCGACAGCAACACCAAAGTAATATACCAGAACAGCAACTACACGCATCTTAAAATTGCAGAAGCAGTCCTAATCGACATCAATAAACCAAAAATAAATATACAACAAAAAATGACAACTTCACTTCCAACCCGGCGCTTAACCAACAACGAAAACAAAGAAGTAATAAAAACTAGCATCGTAAATTGTGACAAAGAAGAATATGATGCTATCGATGAAGAAAATGAAGATGACCAGCCAATTAAGAAACCTGACACCTAATTTGCATCAAAGTTCAATTTTACAACACCAAAGTTAATTTTTACAACGTCAAAGTTAATCTTGACAAAGTCAATATTTCCCTATATATACAACAAGGAGCACTGACGATGATTCATTCGGAATCGAAATATGGCCTTATTTGCAGCATGAATTCAAAAAATAAGTTTGTTTTGAATTTTAATAAACTAAACGTTCACCAAAGAACTTTAGTGAGAAAAATCGAAAAAACGAACTACAAACATATTAACGCCAAACATTCGGTAGAATTTTTAGAATATTGTAAAAATTATAGTCTATTACCAACATATATATATATATATATATATATATATATAATGCTATATATATATATATATATATATATATATATAGCATTATAGCATAACAATTTCAGCTCATACATAATACCCTTGCGTTTAGAAATTAGACGTTACAAATGTATTTATAAAAAGACTTATCGCATGACAGTATTTTAATTTCATATATTTTTTTATAATAAAAACAATACAAAACTGGTCTTATTGTTTTTTGTAAGTTTGTCAAGTTTTTCTTTGTTTGCTCAGAATGATTAACACATAATAATTATTCGTTAAATATAACATAGATAAGGTGCATGTCAAATGGTCATACTTAATGGTGGAAATAAATAAGACAAAAGTATGTCAGACTCATCCATTTTGTTCAATTAGGATTGTTGGCGCCATATATAATTTGTTGATTCTGATGTTAATGCAATCATTCCCTTATTCGTAATAAAATTAGATGGCATTTTGCCTTTGTTCACTGAATAAGCCATAGGTACCTAATCAATAAACCAAAAATAAATATACAACAAAAAATGACAACCTCACTTCCAACCCGGCGCTTAACCAACAACGAAAACAAAGAAGTAATAAAAACTAGCATCGTAATATGATGCTATCGATGAAGAAAAGGAGACCAAAGAAGATGACCAGCCAATTAAGAAACCTGACACCTAATTCGCATCAAAATTCAATTTTACAACACCAAAGTTAATTTTTACAACGTCAAAGTTAATCTTGACAAAGTCAATATTTCCCTATATATACAACAAGGAGCACTGACGATGATTCATTCAGAATCGAAATATGGCCTTATTTGCAGCATGAATTCGAAAAATAAGTTTATTTTGAATTTTAATAAACTAAACGTTCACCAAAAAACTTTAGTGAGAAAAAACGAACTACAAACATATTAACGCCAAACATTCGGTAGAATTTATAGAATATTGTAAAAATTATAGTCTATTACCAACATATATATATATATATATATATATATATATATATATAGCATTATAGCATAACAATTATTATAGTGATTTAGAAGATGACTGTGTGAGAACCACTCTGTTATTCATTATGACAAATAGGTACATAAAATTCTATGTATTTGACTGTCTGACTTTAAATCTTTGAAAGCCTGCGTTGTAGAATCTGCAACAGACTTTTCATCTAGCTAAATATTGTTATTCAATGGATGAAACATAAAAACAGTAATTTTATTAAATCACTTTGTTATGTTTATTTTTGTATTGTATTGTTTGTATTGTTGCATTGATTGTTATGTACATATCTGTATTGTTTTTGACCAGGTTAACGAGGTTTCATGGGTTTCATGGCCTCTTAAGAACGAAATTAATAATAGCCAAACACGCATAATTCGCCCATCACCAAAAACTCAACATTTAAAAAGCTGTAAACGTTTGCTCAAAAGTAAATTTTGATGTGACATGAACGCGTCTTGTAGTAGTATGTAAAGCCGGAGTCACAATGGTGTGAAGTAGTTAAATTGAATAATAAATTAAATAAAAGTAACACAAAATTTGAAAGATTTGTGTCTTATAAAAATTGCCTGTATTCATTCAATAATTGTGATTAATATTATGGAACTAATCTAATAAATGAGTTTTTGTGGTGACAAATGTATTTTAAATTGCAAATTAATATTGAAAATGACAAACCACTAACTAAAAAATAATGAAAAACTGGAAATTAGCCCATTTCATATCGTTTGTTAAGCTGAAGAAGATAAGCGCAATCAAAAATTTTTTGCCACATCAAATTTTAAATGTGAGTAAAATACTAAATAAATTTTTATTCATTGTTTAATTTAATGTAATATTAATTTAAAATTTAACAGTTAACATTCAACTAATTTTAATATTGTATGATGATCACTTTTAAAACACCTGTGCAACACAATGAAGTTATGAATTAGAAGTTCATGTTTTGTTGGCTTTATTTTTTATAATTAACGTTTATCTTACAAATGGTTTAATTCTTTAATTAAACCATATTAATTAATATATTATTTTAGATCTTTTTTTTAAATTTACTCATCAAGATTCAACCTGATAACAGATTCACATGTTCACAAGCATTAATATTCTCAGTTACATTCTTCATCTTTATTTACATAATTTCGAACAAGTATACTTTCAAGCAATGTTTGTCAAAAACATTAACAGAAGCTCTCTTACAACGAAAATTGACAAGTTTGTTGTTTAATTTTATTCAAAGTGTTATTTAATAATAACAATGATTTTACAATTTATCTATACTTTGAATGTCATCCAATATACATATATCAGTTGTCAAATTTTTTTGAAATTAATTATTATGTGCACCTTGAATAAACTAATAAAGTTTGTTTAATTTTCTTGATCAGATGTAAAAAATTATTGTGACACCTCTGCAAATAAAACCTTTATATTCATTGTTGGACGTGAAAATTTGTGTCACAATATAGTTAAAGACTTTGAATATGATTTGAGAATAATAGTTCTCACCTACAAAAGATCAGCCAGCTTGTTAGAGGTTTATTAAAATAATTTTTGATAAATCTTTTAGTAACATTTTTTGTTATGACCATCAGCTCCTCCAAAGTTTAAATGCTCTGGAAACAGATGGAGACAGTGTTCTGCTCGAAATATGGATTGACAGATCTATAGATGGTCATATAGATTCAGAAACATTAATAAGTGCTAGAAGTTTTCTGTGGAGAAATGGCCCTGTACATATCTATTTGCAGTCTAAGCACGTTGGAATTATCGGTCAATGGATTTATAGCTGGGTACCTAAGAAGTACAAATTTAATAAATCAAAAATCAATAAAACGTGTCCATATGAAATTGGCCTAATACTGGAAGACGATATAAGCGTTGCTCCTTATTCATACAGATGGCTTAAAGCAGCAAAACAGTTTTATAATTCGACAGAAAATCTTGCAGGAATCACTTTTCAAAGTGAAAGTCTGATTATCGCAGAAACCGGGAAAGAATTTAATCCACTTCCAAGTTTAACTGGTCCAAGTTATTTCTACAAATTGGTTGGTAGTTGGGGTTTTGCTCCAGAACCAAGAGTTTGGTTAAAATTTCAACGGTGGTTCAAAACAAAAACTTTGAAGCATCCTTATGTACCGAAAATTTTAATGACGAAATGGTACCAATATTTTGAATCAATAAACACTACAGACAAGATGTGGACAATGTGGTTCATATATTACTGCCATTACCACAAATTAGTCACTCTTTATAGCAATATATTTAAACCTACCAACAAAACTTTGAGATCAAACAAAAGTCCTAGAATAAATCAGGTAGCCTGTTTAGCATTGAATAGAAAAGAACCAGGCTTACACTATTCCAAACTAATCATACCAAACACAAATTGTTTAAACTGGTACTGGAGACCAGAATACATTGATTTCAAAAAAAACACATTACTCTTTGGATATAATGGAAAACCGACCAAAGATCAACATTTTTAATTTTACTATCTTGTTTCTTCCTTATAATTGTTTATCATTATTTTGTATGCAATGTACAGTTGTTATTGATAATATTCAAATTTATCTAATTTTCTATAATTTTCTAGCATTTATATAGTAAGCAAAAAATAAATTTAAATCTACATGCCGATACATGTATTTATGTAATTTGATGTATATTTATGTAGTTGTTTATATATATATATATATATATATATATATATATATATATATATTTATGTATAAGTATATATATATATAAACGCTCGATTCGATGAAAAAAAGTTATTACAAAAGCTCATCCAACGTGTAGATATCATTTATATAGAATAAAATAAATCCTACAAATTTTTAGCTTTTAATTTATTAATTAACTTTTCACAAGTTTTAATCTTATCTTCCAGTTCGCGGAAATTACTTTATTTAGAGCACAAGCTAGATGTTCAAAATTATTATTTATGCACGATTTTCGAGATCTTGATCAACGGCATCAGTTAACTGGAACAAGAATAAAATACGTATATACATGTATATGTATATGCTGATAAAAGACGAAATTCTTGACAATTAATAATAGAAAAATAGATAAAATTTATTATATATTTATGTATATATATAATATATATATATATTAATGATGAAAATGACAGCATGTTGATTCAAGTTTGTGTTGCAGTCGATCATCGCGATCGTCCACGATGTTGCTTCCAGTCTTCGGTTTTTTAATAAATATCGGAGTAATTAAAACTCAGAAATTCAATTGATGAAAATCACAAAATGTTCTATATATATATATATATATATATAAATATTTATAACTTTTTCAACTTATCTTACTACGTTGACTAACGTTTGTCTGATTTGTTTTTCTTTACAATCTATTTGCTTTGTTCCCGTTAGCAGGTTGTTGTTTTATTTTGCTATTTAGTCTGGTTTGAAAAATAAAAAATTCGCCGATGAGTCTTGTCGGTGGCTCGTCGCCTGTGCGCTATTTTTCAATAAACAAATTTGGAAAAATATTAACAATTTGTATCAATTTAGTTAATTAAATAATTTTAATTTAAATTTTGTTAAAAATTTTGATTATTAATGTTTTAAGACGTCCAAAAAAACTGTATCAAAAATAAACTACTAATATTATATATATTATTAATTAATTATAATAATTTTAAATAATTTTTGATAAATTTGATTTTTCAATTTTAAAACGAAATAGGATGGTTGATAAAAATAAAATTTGTCAGGGCAAGGCTAACTTTCTTATTTTTGGAGGTCGGTTCCAAAAATTTATTTTCTTGGATTACATTTTGATTTTATTTTATTTAAATGTTTTAATTTAATGTTAATCTCCTAATTTAAATTTTATTCATTTGATGAGAATATAAAAAATAAACATTCTATTTATTTATTATCTAATATTCTAATCTAAAGAAAAAAATAGAAAAAATAGAAAATTAAGATTTAAGAAAGAAAACTGAAGAAATGAAAAAATGCTAAATGTTAAATTCAATTAATGAAAAAGGTGATATTAATGAAATGATAAATTATAAATATAATTAGAAATTAGATAAATGTCTATTAATTATTCATCACACTGTGTTACAACATTTTAATGTAAAATAAAAATTATTAGGTGTTGGATTCATAGGTCGACATATGATAGATTATCTTGTTCAAAATGAATTAGCCAACAAGGTAATACATTTGAGCTGTTTATTAGTTTTTTTTATTAAGTTTGTTATGGTTAGCCTGTTTGTTTTCTTTTTGTTTGTTTGCATGTTTGTTTGCTTGCATGCTTGCTTTCTTGATTTCTTAGTGGTTTAATCATTAATTTACACACTTAGTTTACAGTTTAATTTCTAAACAACATTTCAATAATGACAAAAATTATGATTGTGTAAAAATAAAGACCAATAGATTTTTTAAAAATGACTTTCAAAAGTTCATAATAATTAATGTCTTTAAATTAAATATCAAATATCTCAAATAGATGACTTAGTGTTTGTGAGTGTCTGATGTTCGTATTTAAGTGCCTGACATCTTGTGTGGGCTTGATTATTTAAAGCACTGGAAGAGCTAATGGGTGAAGTAAACATGATTATTTAATTTTTTTAACTGGAGATATGAATGTGTGTAGATTTCCAAAGTTTGAATAATGGTGAAAAAAAGAAAGATGAAAATGTTAATGAGCTGAATATTTTAATTAGTTAAACTGTTTCAGAATTAGATACAGTCTTTACACTTGGCTTGAAATGATTAGTTAATTAATCAGATTATTTCTATTCAGATTGCACCTTAGTTGTTTATTTAACATTATTGATCATTTGTTTAACTAATATGTCTATGGATCTCTGTTTATCTCATGTACACCAGCTACTTACTCAATTATTTAACACTATTATTGATTATTTATTAACACTCATCTCTCTATCAGTTGCAACAAAGTTTTTATAATATTTGTTTCTTCAAAAAATTAAACAAAGATGAAATTTGTTTGGCTAATAAATTATTAACATTCAAATGTTATTACTATTTGAGATAAATTTCGCATTACCAGCAAAAAATTGAAATAGCATTCATTCTGTTATCTGGGAAGATAATTTTTAAGTGTTGATGGTGTATTTGTTTTATCTTACTTCCTGTCTGTCTGTTATTTTATCATTTAATTATATTACCCTTTAATTATGATAGCAAATTTGATAATTAGGACAGGGAGAATTGTTAGGTTTATTTTTCAATTAATTGACACAATTTCAGTAAGAGTTACTTATATTTTTATAGAAGAAGTACTAATCCCCAAACATGAACTAAAGTTAAATTTATCTAAAGTCTTTTGTGCTGTGCATGCACATTCCTAAGATACCAACAAATTCTGCATCAGTCATTGTAAAATATTTTGTCTTGAAGTTGAGCAGAGACTGTATTCGAACCAGGTCACTGAAGTTGCTCTTTATAAATGTTCTACTATGCTGGTGTCATGTTGTCTGTCTAGTGACAGTGAAGAAGCTTGATTAGATTCACCACAGAGGAAGGATGCATTATTGATTGTATTATTGCTTCATTTCACATAGATCATAGCCGTTGATAAGGTTATACCAGAAATGGCTTGGTTGTGTCCCAGGCACAGAAAGTCCTTTGAAAATGTTGAATTCATGCAAGCTGATCTTATAAAAATTCGTTAGTATATATAAATAATATTTAACTTTTGAATCAGTTTTGATTTGTTAATACTTAGGTGTTAAACTGTCAGTATTTTTCAATTCTCTCCAGCATTTTTCATAGGTATCAAACTATCAACTACACACACACAGTGCATGTAAATAGACGCGAAACAACGCACCACACACGCATTACATGTGACTGACGCGGATCTCTTTGTAATCGAATCTGGTCACTACAATAGTGGTGCAACAGGCACTTTACCGTTACACCATCGCATGATGTGTTACGCGTATTTATGAAAGTACAAAACTTTGCTAATGATCGTTTGATATGGCATGGTTCAGCCTACAGATCTTACTTTAGAATTTGCACCTGTTGGAAACAACGTGATCAATTTTCTGTTTCTCTCACAAATTTTACAACAGATACATGCTTGATTTTTCTATGCTTAAATAATTATTTATTAAGTTGAAAGATTGGTGTTTATATTAAAAGTAGTGTGTTGTTTGTTTGTGACAGTGCATTATACAATTTCAGAATCAGTCTCAAACGTTTTTGAATGTTACAAGGAGGTAGATTTCGATTATGTCATCAACTGCGCCGGCGAAACAAAACCAAATCAATCACTGAAAGTAGTTTAATGTTACTATGTTTAATTAATCAGACGTACAAAAATAAAATAAAAACTGATAGAGATTCAATCTTGATTTATAATCTAATCTTTCACACCTGTCAGTGTAATTAAAAATTTCATGATAAAATTCAAAAATTTTTTAAAGGTTTATGAAGACGGCATATACACGTTAAGTATGAACTGCGCTAAAGAATCCGCTAAACGCAACATCAAACGTTATATCGAGTTGTCAACTGCTCAACTTATTTCTTACGAAAAAGTATTTATTCAACCTTTCATTCATTCTTCATTCAGTTCATTCAAAACGAGCACACAGTCAACTGCAAACTTTATGAACTGAAGTTAATTTATTTATTGAATATGTCACTGTGCATGATGGGATACAATTTGTTTTCTACCAATCAGTCACTTGCAGATGCCTGCACATCTGATTACGTTGACCCATCGACTCAAGTCATTCTCCAGAAATATAAAGTGGAGAAAGAACTGCCTGCAATAAGTGGATTGAAGCACGTCATTATCAGGAGTGCAGTTGTTTACGGGGATGGTGATCTACATGGCCTCAGTTTGTTTTCAATTCATCGTCATGTTTCATTTTATAAAATGCTTGCGTTCTTACTAAAATCTTTCACTGGTTAACCAGTGTTAGGATGATTTTCAAACAATAATATAATAATTGATCGGTGACTTATTTTTATTGAAGTAATTAATTATAAAATACTGTTGTAGTGCCATTCTTGATTTTGGCTGGTGTCAGCAAACAGCTTAAAGCAAGCATGCAGGTTTTAAAAATACTGATACAAATTGTTTTTGGTTTATGCAGTTTAAAGATATATAATACTACTATTGACTGATACACATTTAATGATTGTGATGATCTGTGGTTCGCCACTCTTCCACCTAACACTCATGCTAAATCTAAATTTGGTTTGCTTTTTTATTCACTTGGACCTATCTCAATGCCATATTTTTTGCTTGCACGAATCCCCATCTGTTCACTCGGCTTATTTCATATTTCCTCTTTACATTCATCTAACCTGAATATCACCAATCGTCTCTTCATCAAAGATCTCTGTTAAACATATGCTTTTCAGATCTCTCTAACCTTTTTAGTTTTTCAATTATGTAAATAAATATTGGTATTATATATGTGTATGTGAATGTGTGTGTACTTTAATATGTGTTTTGTGCGTATATACCTATTTATTTATGCATATGAAATAGCCACAGAGAACGGATTGCACAGTTTGAGCATCAGTTTAAGAGCTGATTTTTGATTTTCATATAAGATGCTATGGACGCGGGACTACAAATACAGCACGGTGCACGTTGAAGACCTTGTACATGCAATATACCACCTCTGTATCAATGACACTGACAAAAATATTTACTATTTGGCTGATAAATCTAACACTAGTACGTTTTGTCTTTTATTTCTTTTTTTCAATTTTAGTCCTACTTATTCTGTTCAATCTATATTTGTTTGGACTATTAATTTTTCTAGCCCAAGGTTTAATCTCAGATGCAATAAGTAGCATGTTTGGCATAGAGTGCAGTTATCTTGGAACCATTACAAGCAATATTGCCAAGGTTTTCATGTTTGTTTCCTTAATTTTTGGCTCTAAAATAATGCTGTCAGTTCGTTTTTTAATTGATTTTCTTGTTTATTCTTAACTTCAAAAAATTTTATTCGAGTTATTATAAAATAATTCAACAAACATGTATTGTGTGACTTAGAATTTGTCGAAACTCTAAATATAAAATAGTGTTCAAATGGCATTTCAAGTTAAACATAGAAGAAGTTGTCGGTGAGCTAACAGAGAAACACTTGCCACCGTGGACCAGTGCATGCATAAAAGATGGCATATACAGCACTCCATTGTTCCCTCACGTTAATGAAGTTAGTTCACAAATCTGTCTGTCACTGCGTTGTTGCATAAAATTGATTGAACATTCAGGAGTTGTTTGGTAACAAGCAATGCAACATTGATGGATCGTTGATCGAGCAAACTGGCTTCACTTACAAGCGACCGTACATTGACAAGCAAGCCATTCAAAAACTGCTCGATTACTACATTGATATGCATCTTTACCCACCGTCGCTGCTGTCTTAATCATCAATAGGATAATAATGGTACTTACATGTGGGGAATGATTGCAACTGCAACTAACTTACAACTTTTAATTTGCTTATAAAATAAGGTGGAATCTAAATGAAAGTGAAATGAATATCTACTTTTATATCATTGTTATATTTTATCCGCTAAACTCAACTTAATATAATTTTAACTTATGTACTTTATTTAATGTTATTCTAATTCTGTTGTTATGTTATTATTTATTTTATTGTAGTAAAAAGTATTTGATATTTATTGCACACTTTAAAAATCCTTACGATGACTTGTTCAGAAATTGAGCACATGATTTATATACACCAGCATCTCGACCCTTGATATAATTTTGGTTTTGTTCAAAGATTATCTCATTATTTGTTCTTCAACTTTTTGACTACTTCCATCATCTAATCTGCTTCAATAAATTAATAATCGCATGTTAATTATTTTGTTTCTTCATTACATTTATAAAACAATGATATTGCTTCATTCAATGTAGTTTAATTTTGTTCCACTCATCTATAATTTGTAAATGCTGTAACAATAAAAAACAAAATCATTTTTTATATTTAACTCTTTACATCATATTCAAGTTATGGTAAGTTAATCTCTTTAGAATTTGTTTGCTTCAGTTTCAGAATTAATTTTCCATATAAAACTTTTGAATTTACTAAAATTCTAAATTAGTTTTTGCATTTTCAAAAAGCTTGAGCATATATAAAACACAGAAAAACTTAATTTCAAACATTCCACAGTATGCCTATAACAGGGAATGTTTAATCTCACACTAGCTACCATATACATATGAACTACTCTACATCACCTCATATAATACTAACTAAATATAGATATGAATACTACATTCGAAACATCTTATTTTTAATGTAACGATTGTTTTTCATTATTTTTTAACATAATTAAATTCAACATTTAATCGGTTTTGAAAATGTGCTCGTATTAAATTTCAGTCTTTCAATTTGATATTATGTTCCTCATTGTTCATGATTGTTAAGGTTCTGCTATTTTCAGCCCATGTGAGGAATTATTTCTTAGTTGCCTTAATTTCTCATTTAATTCAAATATATTCTTGTGATGTATAGATAAATTAATTGTACTACAATCATCCGAATGATATTACCAATTTGACTTTTGTTATAATGTAATTTTTTTGTTTTATATGGATTTTTAAATTGTAGACTGTTTCACTAATCTTTTTATCAACTCGAATCACGTTGCTGAAATTTCCAATAATCGATCTTTTCATCACTTCTAGTAATGTTATTTTACACGCTTTACGTATAACGTACTTCAATGTAACCTTTTTTGGTAGTAACTGCTCTCAGATCATCTTTCCTTTGGTAACATAATTCGAAGTAATCGTTTTATGGAATTTGTAATCCAATGTCTTGTCGAAATTTAATGTTCAAAATGAAGTCTTTTAAATAAACTGATATTAACGCAAACCGGTAACAGTTTTATTTAATTTTTTAATATAATTTGGTTTATATAGATATAGAAACGATCATATTTTTTCAATTTTTAGCCTTGATATATAAAAATGTAATACATTTATCACAAACATAATAGTTTATGAAAACCAATATTATAAATTTTCTTCTCGTCACATATCTATTTCGAAGGTCAGTGATTTGACAAATTCTATAAATGACATAATTTCTTCATCATCTTGAACATTAAGTTCTAAAAATTTATCAAATATCTGAACATATTTTTGCTTGTCACTTTCTGGAACATCAGGCATAATGGGCAGACCTTGTTTCTTGTATTCCCAAATCTATTCAGGATGTTTGAAATCAATCAATCAATTAAGAAAATAATTCCCAAAATTATTATTTTATTTATTCTGTTTTTTGTAGTGCTCTTTCAACACAATGAATATCCAACCTGAAGTGCCCTGTCAATCATCATTTGAGGTAATCCTACCATTTTTGCCAAATTTAGAGCATATGAACAATCTGAAACGCAAAAACAACAAACAATAGAGTTCTTTTATGTTAAATATCAAATCATTAGCATTAACAAATATCACAAAATCATTCAAGATGAAAAGGAATAAAAATGAAAAAAAGTTGAAAAAAAACCAGCATATCCATCCTTTAGTTCATGCAGATACGTTAATGGGCTGTTATGATCGTTCTCATCCACCATTATGGCCAGGGTCTGTTGATTTCATTTAAATGTTTTCAATTTACGTGAATTTGCGAGAATGGTAATATCTAGATAATCATAAAGAAGTCAGGACACAAACACAAGAACAGCAGTTATTTCGAATGCTGTGGACGCTGGTTTTTAGTTAGGTGGATTTGTAGTCTATTGCTAAAGAAATCCCGTTTAGCATAAAAAAATCTTGATTTACAATAAATTTATATAAATTGAAATAGAAATGTTAAATGTCTTGTAAAAATGACAAACTAACCATAAACTTTATTCGATTAGAAGGTTCAATAACCTTTGAATGAGTTAGAATATGAAAATGGGTGGACACAATCAGATGAGGGCAGTTATCTCCCCGGTCATCAAGACTTTTTATTGTGGCAGCTAACAAAGCAGCTCCATCTTCCTGGTAGACAAAGTATTTTAATATTAAATACAACGTTAAAATGTTGGATCAAGTGACTCGAGAAAAACAATAAGACGCCGAGATTGACAAAAAATTTCACAGAACACAAATAATGGTGAATGTTTAAAAACATCAACCAGCCTCTTGAGTTCCCTGACCAAATTCATCCAAGAGTATCAACGATCTTGGTGTAGAAGACTTCAATGCCAGTGCAACGTTATTAAGGTCAATAAGAAAAGAAGACATTGGTATCGCAATGCTTTCCACGGTGCACAGACGTGTGAAAATTTCAGTAATTATTCCCAGTGTAGCTGATTCAGCAGGAACAAAACTGCCTATCTGAGCCATAAAAATAATGAGACCTACCTTGTTGGGTAAAATGTTCAATCAATAAAACAAACGTTCATTCAGTCATTTCAATATAAATGTTCATCTAATATTGAAGCATATTTACAGTATCAATATTATTAGTCACCTGTTTCAAGTATACGCTCTTGCCACTTGCATTTGCTGCTGTGATTATAAGTATCTTATGTGGGGAACCACTGGTAACATCATTTGGTACAAATGTATCTCTTAATTCTAACAAGGGATGTCTTTAAATTGATAAATGTATTACAAAACCAACAAATAAATAAATTAGCACAAAACAATATAATTTCAATTTGCTCCTGGAAGGCAATACATTATACATATCTATGTACGTACAGATATATGTTTATATTGGTGCATGCGTTAACGTGTGTTAATTTAAGTGATATTAATATAACAACAATGATAAATAAATAACAGCTAAAAGTATTATAAACAGCAGTTATATAAAAAGCTAACATTTGATGTTCTTTTTTTACCAAAGATGTGAAAAAATACAAAACAAGAAGGTATACGGAGATGGAAATTTAACAAAATTAAATTATAAAAAACTTTGAAACCTTCCATTTTTAATAGAGATAATGTTATCCTTCACCATGACTGGCTTCACGTAATTGTTCACACGAGCACTATAGGCAAAACTCAGCAAACTATTAATATAATTTATTATTCGAGCAACAATTAATTTCATTTTCTGGGAGAAAAAGTTGTTTTTTTATAAGTATTTGTAAATGCAGACATAAATTCGTGTTTAAAGAGCCAGGAAAGACTGTCATTTCTGACATCGTGGCTAATAAAAATATAAAAAAAATATATGTACATAAAACAACTGACCAATCAATCTCAGCAAAACAGCTGATAATGTTCATCAAGAGTGATGATGATTCTAAAATTTTGTTTTGAAGGTTGTGCATATGTCTCATTTCCATATCTTCGGCAGTTAAAAAAATATAATTTATTCCTAAAATTATCTTACCAGTTTGATGATGGGTTTAACTCAAAAATTTTAAAGCAATTCCAGCAACTTATTAGAAAATAATAGATTAATACACTGCCAACCATTTATGATGCATTTCAAATCACCATACTTCCTATCAAGATCTGTAATCAAGAAGTGTTTCAAAAATTAAATTGAATAACACAACTATTCAGTTGCTCCATTATGCATTAAACTTAAAATGTAATAAACGGTCTTTAATAGTAAAAACCAATAAAATTTGAACAAAATATATCACATTTATTGAAATGGCCTCCTAACAAATTAAATAAATTCATATAACAAAAATTTTAACTGATTTTTGAATTCATTATTTACAACTGAATTTTTCAATGGCTACTTATTTACTTCTAGTCAGTTCCGACTTGTAGTACGCTTTCCCGTTGGCTTCAAACTGAAAATTAATATAAAATGTTTGAACAAACAAGAGACTCAAAAGAACTTGTCCAAATGAACAGTCGTAAAATTAATTTTTGATACAAAAAATCAAACGATATCAAGATACAAGTGAAATAGAGGTGAGAGGTACACACTAAGTATTCTTTGGAAGGAATGGTATAATCCTTGGTGGCTTTCATGTTCTCTGTTTCTTCAATGCTCGTCAAGAATCCAATCTACCAAACATATATCCACGCTATATATATGCATATATATATATATTATATATCTGTGAGTGTGATAAAGCAAATTTATTGCTACCAATCATCGGTTTAGCCGTTTCCACAGGGGTTAAAATAATTATAATAAAACTAACGACTACGTACCAGCAGAATGAATTCCTATTTCACATGAATTTTCACAACAAATGATATTTCAGAGTTTAGACGTTGAATTCAAGAAATTTTTCACGCAAAAACTTAAACAATAAATGAAGATAACTTGCGGGAAGTACACAACATTGCAGCCCTGAATAAATGATGGCAATGTCTGACACTCCTGCCTGCACACATCGAGCATCAACACTGACAAACTACCGTATATTCTTTTCTCTAAGTTTTGTTCATGCAAAGCCCATGCTTTTTAATAATATATCTCAGAGATGATTTATCAACTACTATGTTAATTAAGTAAATAATAACGACTCTGTTGAATTGCACCAACAAAATTAGTAACAAAATATTAAATTAGTTATTTGATTTTGTTTCATTAATACAGTAATAACAAATAGGAGAGACTTTCATCGAGCTCCTCATCAATGCCAAATTTCATTGTAAACCTCTGATTGATGTCTGTTTCTTCAAAATCAACCTTCAGTTAAATAAATAAAAGTTAAAAAGTTTAGATAAATGTTTTAAACGTTTCAGAATTATTTTAAATGACCAGAGCAAATGTTATAAGGTTATCCACCAAATAAGTTATTAACAAATACCATTTGAGATATAAGATTGGCCAATGAAATCAACTGACTTTCACGAATGTAATCTCCAAGCTGACAAAATATTTTAATCATAGACTTTGATAATAATGGGGCCATGTAAAAAACATTTCATTTATGAAATGTCGTCTAAACAAAATTAACTTATATTAAAATGATTATAAATTAAAATTTTGTTCACTTGAGCAAGAATCTGAACATCAAAGAAATCAGAGTGGCTAAGGATATCGTAGGAAGAAACACATGCTATTATTGTCTGGATTAAATAGCAATCAACTTTTTAAAATTAGTAATGCAAATAACAATGGCAGCCATCCCAATTCTTTTTAAATAAATTCCTAGCGCGGATAATGCCACTTATTCATGAAATTTCTGACAGAAACCTTGTGCAGAGTCTTCCAGTCTGAATGATTACACTGGGCTTGTAACATCCTCTTCATGATAGGCTAAACAATGAGCACATGATTGTCGTCAGTACAAGCTTATCAGCGATTCAACATTTAATTAACAACTAAACCAACTCACTGCGATATTTTTCATGTTTTTTATGGAGTTTTGCATAGCCTGAACAATTTCAAAACTGGATGGCCTGCAAAAATATTCAACGGCTTTGTGTCGCATTTTGATGGTGTTTATGTCGCTGAGAGGATGCTTGAACCACTCTCTGTTTATCGTGTATAGGTGGCGTATTAAATTTATTGTAAGTCTCAAATGTAACTCCATTTGAAAAAGTTTAGATCACGAAGAATGGAATGATCTATGAAATATAAAATGTACCTGAGCATTCTACTGCCAACTGCTGATTTGCATTTATTCAACACGCCTGGTCATTTGATAAAATAGAAAATTTTAATGTCCAATTATCGACTTAAGTTATGAGTTGGTAATGATTATAACGGCGATGCCATTTTATTAAACATATTTTTTCAGAAAATCATACATTTTTGAAGCATTTTGAAAACTAAAACTGATTGTCATAAGCAATTATTAACAACCATACAAAAAAATTTTTGTAATTAGCTCAAGAGTTTAAAATATTTTGAATAATTTAAATAGCCGAACTGAACAGACTGAATCCCTCCCTTTCGCTGGTTGATACGAGTCCCGATGGATGCAACTCCTCAACGAAAATCTGCAAACCCCTAAAGTTGAAATCATAACTTTCAAGCAACCTTACATGCCATTATCATCTTTATATTATCATATTATTACCACATTACCACGTCTCATTTCATCACATCAAGTCTCCGATGCATTATATAACGGTTAATGTAATATTATGTATCAGTTGCCACACATAAACCAGGCTAGTCACTATAATGCTAGCTAACATCTAATAAAAATACATGCAACTTGAAAGGTGAACGAATATATAACGATAAGTATGACAGAATCTTAATAATGCACGTGAACCATGATACAAACCTGAATGAATTTTCATTGATCACTAGAAAGTTCTTCCTAAGAAAAATAATATCAAATACTATTGATGTTGACAAACTATGATATAATGATAAAGGTACAGTATGATTTAAGGTAGATATGACAAAGTTATAGTGATATGGCCCGAGATATGATATAATTCAATTGCTTGTTTCATTTCAATTGTTAACTAATAATGGAGTTTTCAAAAAACGCTAAACAGAAGTTATGACAAAAATATTTACTAACAATGTGAATGTTTTAAAAGCCAAGACAGGTATTTGAGCACTTGGTGCTTCTAGTTCAACACCTTTGTCAAAATAATAAAGAACCTCATCATCATTAGACATAAGTTTTTTAACATGAACTTAAAATAATTGGAGTTACCTTGATTAGGTAAATACAGGTTAACATGAATGAACACTAATTTAATTAATTCATTAACTGGTTATTAACTTACTATCAACCACTTTGTTACTACTATCATAATTATTATTACTATCACTATTACTATAAAACAATTGTACAATCAAAAAAAGTTAAACATATTTACATTGTACAAATCCATCCCACTTTTTCAAAGAAACAAAACTTAACAAATTCATATGGAAATAAATGTAAATTAAGCTACGTAGACTACTTACCTATCCTGTTTTTCTCAAGATAACGAAGCAAACCTCCCAAACTTCTCATCTTGACAAGTTTTATTTTCATTGAATTTGAACCAGCAACATCAGCACACCATGATAAAAATGATTTCAAATTAAAACAAAATTGAAAAATAAAAAAGATCAGACAACAAAAAGTAAGGAAATAGACAAATCTAAATAAAAACCATGCTAAAGTTATCAGTTTGTATAAGTGTTGAGATGTGTATGCACTTTTCAGACTCAGTCATGTGTTTTGGCAGGTTGGGAGAGATCATAACATGAAGTCTGTTCTTGCATGTAGTGACAGCTTGTTTGAAATAATAATATAATAAAAATAAAGGATAACTTCACAAAAGATTTGGAAAACGTGATTTGGCATCAAATGAGCAATACAGACCAGTTCTGAGATTCAGTTATATATATATACATACATACATATATATATATATATATATATATATATATATATATATATATATATATATATATATAAAGTTAATATGCAAGCCTATTAACTCATTCAATTTATCAATGTCAATTGTTAACATTTAATACAAATAATAAAATCACACAAATTTTTAACAATTTTGTGCCACATTAAAATATTTTAAACTGGCATTTAAACCTACAAATGCTTAAAACAGTTAATCATTATTTAATCTATGAATGCATATAAAAGAATAATATTGAATAATTACCAAAATCAATGCTTGGTAAAATATGAACCATCTTCTCAATGACCTTTATCTCAACATTCTCTTCTATAGCAATCAGAAATCATTATGAAAACATCTCTAATCATCAAAAAGTTTAATAAATGCATATCAGTACTTAGTTCATGCATTGCCTGAATAACTTTCTCTTTATCTTTAGTAGATGCTATAATTCCCATGGGTTGAATTTGAGAAAATGCTGAAACAAAAAAAATTAAAAAATTAATACTCAATCAAATTTTAAACAATTTTTAAAAAAACCTCTTTTGAAAACATTTGTTTGCATAATTTCAGATACATCATGCATCATATAGAGTTCTGCGGTATCAACATCGTAATATGTTATGCCAACTTTTTCATTTGACCATGCCACAGACATGTAAACTTGTTTCTAGTTATTTAATTAAAAATGGAAAATGATTTTTAAAAAAATCTCATTACTAATAACTTCATACTCCAAAACTTATTACAAAAATGTTTTATTTGAAAAGCAATTATGTTACAAAAATTCTATAAAGTATTTAGATCCCCGTTAGTAAAAATTTCTTATTAGTTATAATTTGCTGACTAATGTAAAGACATTACTGAAGAACTACATTACTGTGTTCATGCACAGAATGTATTACATCCTATTAACTAAAGTCATTGTGAAATTTCTTCCATTAGCCCAAAAATTTTTAGTCTATAATTTTATAATAAAAAATGAACTGCAAATTATAAATGAAATATTAAAAAACTTCTTAAAAAAATTCATTTTAGAGCATTTACACACAGATTTCTTGCTATGAAACCTGTCACACAGTTAGATGCCTCTTGCCCTATCAAACTCAGTTTAATTAACTTTATATTTATATTCTTAGTATTTAATTTTTTTTTACAGCATACCCACTATCATTTTACTCAACTCCAACTTTTAAAATCTGCAATACACATATATAATTTTATTTACTTCACTTCACAAGAAACAGCCAGCAAGTAAGTTCTAGCATTTGTTTATTAATTATTTTATACAGATATAATACTATAATCATAAGGTATTAAAATTAATGTATCTCTCATACACACATATTTTCATTATGCAAAAAACATAAACTAACTGTAAAATAGTAAAAATTAAAAACTGAAATATAAAATCTAAAATGCCTACCATACCATTTCAAATGCACTTTTTGATGTAACACTTTCAGTGGTAGGTAATGCATCTTTGGCTGAAAATGTTTCTGTGTTAACAGCCGTGGAGGTACTCATGTCTTGTATTTGTAATGTAATGAACTTTATCTAGTTTGCTTACTGAGGAATTTTGCTGTGCAAAGCGTCCATTTATTATTTATGTTCGTGCTTTGTCGTTTTGTCGCCTTTTGGGTGTTGCGCTGATTTACGAATCGTGATTGTTGTACTTTTTTAAAACGAACCTTTCACCCAGGATGGATCTTTGACTTAATGAAAACGCTATAATCAAAAAATAAAAAACGGATAGCTAATAATATGAAATTAAAATTTGATAATAAATACCGTTTCGTCAGTCTCGATAAAATTTCAAGCCACAACCTGAACATGCAAAAACTAAAATTTAAAAAAGCGAGCGAGCAGACTCTTTTAAGTTGTAAAAAATTATGGGGTGCTTAATAACTGATAAAATTTAACTAAGTCTATGAGATAGACAACTCATTTCAGTACGACGGAAACGCAAGTCAATGAAAATTCATTCATAAATTATGATTTATTTACATAAATAATAAAAATAAAAGTAGATAATAGACGACTTATTTGAAAAAGTAGGAAATGTTTTTACACGATTTTGCTGCGTTAATGAGTTTTATTTTATTTTTATTAATTAACTGTTCCTTTGTGACTTTTTTGTGGCAAATGGTACAGAGCGTTCTCAGGTTATCAATGTCACACTCGCCACCACCGGCAAACACGGGAGTCACGTGGTCCACATGCCAAAACTGTTCAACAAACAAAAATCTAATTAAAAAAAGTTTAAATTCATCGTGGCCACAAAAATTGGATAATATCAATTTTTTACAATTTCAATTGTCTCTTTACTATTTCTCAGATGTACGTATCAATCAACGGCAAATTAACAGAGCGTGTTGATAGGCAATCAACGCATCTCAGACTGCACGTGATTTCTCCACATTTAAGACCAAATTTAAATAGAATTCTAACCAAGCCCTCTTGCGGATTTCTAATCATTCTCTCCTTCATCTGAACGTCCAACTTCACATATGGACTTTGTTGTATCAACTGAGCTCGTTTCTCCATGCTTGTTGTATTTCTGATAGCGTCAAATAATTATAGTTATAACAGTAACAATAATTGTTAATATTATAACTAGAATATCATCACAAATATATTATAACCTTCTAAACATCAAGGCCGCTAATATTATAAAATAAAGAAGAAAAATTTATAAATATCTTTATAAATATCAAAAATGATCAAATGATTAAATATTTGAACCTGATGTCAAGATATATCTGTTGGGCAGAAAGAGAGCACAACTGACACACGCCACGTTCAGCCTCGTACACTTGTCTTCTCATGTAACTACCACTGTTTTTAGTCTGTTTTGTGACGTTTTATGTTGCTTGTTAGTTGTTTATTTGTTTTTGTTTTTCGCCTAACCTTGTTTACATTGTTTGTCATATGCTTATTGCTATAGGATGTTGTTGCCTAACCTATTTGAACATTTATCTTCAATGTTTAGTTTCGTACTTATTTATTAAAGTTTACGATTCATGAAAAAAGTTGACACACATCATACAGACACACGCCCCACCCATCGGCACACTACAAACACGCAAATGCACAGTAACAAAAGTACAGACGCGTGCCTAATCTTGAACTGAGCATTATTTGCATCAATAACAAACAACGTGTAGTGAAAAAAAATAACCAACAGCAATAAGCCAAACCCACCCTAAATATTTTTTCACAGTTTTGGCTGCAAAACCTTATAAGCCTCCGTTGTTCGTGTGGCGATAGTAACGATGGCGACAACAATGATGATGATTTCAACAGATGACTAGGAACAGATTTCTTACATTGTAAACATGACGGCTCACTGCCCTCTTTAACTGTTCCATCGCTCGATGCCTTTCTTCTGTGGTCAGGGTCAGCATCATTCACGTCGTCATCACCCTCCCCAGTACATGAAACATAACTGCAAGTTGAGTCGTTCATACCAAGTCTACCCTCATTGGCTGATGTATCATATTTCTTCTTCTTATTATTATTGTTGTTATTATTATTATCATTGTTGTTATTATCATTATTATTATAGTTACTGTTATTGCTGTTGGTGACGTTGCAAATTTCAATGTCATTGATTTTAGTTCTGTCGAAAAAACTTCCACCTCCACCTCCACCAACACCAGCACCCCCATCGTCCAGGGACTTCCTATTGAAGAACTTCATCAAACTCGTCACTGCCGACCTGTTGTTCTTGTCCGCTGGCGTCCTCTCACTGGAAACATCTAACTAATGTTACGTGGGAAATAATATATGCGCCAGTATTAAAATGCACGCTTTCAAATTTTTCATAAAATAAATGCAACCTAATCAAATACGCATAAATTCAATGGTGATAACGTGTAAGTATTCCAATATGCATCGTGAAAAATATTATAATATTATATAATTTTTCGATTTTATTTTTATTTACATCAGTGCGTATGTTGAACAAAACCACAGCCACCAACATTTCTAGTGAATCTTTTATCCGAAGACTTCCTCCTCATTTTGATGCCGTCGTAGTGGACGAGGGCGCTGATGAAGAGGTCGCCCGATGAGGCCACCACTCGCCTCTTCATTTCCGTTAAACTGAATTCAAGAAATCACGTAAAAATTTTGTTTTGAGGTAAATTAGCAGAGGCTAATTTTAAAAAATTCATCGTAAGGATGTCAATTAATAAACGTAGACCCAACCACCTCTTCCACTCCCTGACAAATTTCTTGATGAGGTGCAAATGCCTACTTTTCCTCATGTTCCTCGAAAGACCATCGTAACAGTTGCATTCGATGTTAGGTGGCTCAAAGTGCTGCTTCAAATATCTGCCTGTCTGCATAGTGAAGATGACAGACATATTGGCGGGTGAAAGATTTTTTAAAGACATCGTGTGCCACCACACATGCTACATTGATTCATGTATCTACATTTGCACATACGCACACGCGTACAAACAAACAAAAAAACATGCATGCAAATAGGAACATGAAAGTGGAGCAGTAAACTCGTCACTGTCCCACCTTACAAACCTCGTCGTATATGTAGACTCTGTTGGATACCGTGCTACACCTAAACATCAAAAATTCGTGATCAATATCATAATCATCATCTTCATCGTTATCATCATCTTCACTGATAAGAACATCACTGAGTGGAGTAGGAACAATCTCTTCGAAATTGTCAGGTCTGTTTTTGCTTTCTTTCAATTCTGTTTTAATGTCCGCCGTTTCTTCTGACAGAGACCTCTCCTCGGCCAAAACTTTGTTGAGCACATCAGTTTCACGAAAGTTTGCAGAAGGTTTGAACTCTACGTCAGTTGAACTTTCTGCCGTCTTCGGGACATTTGTAGCATAGGAAGTGCTTGCAAGAAGATCATTTCCATCTGCCTGCTTCCTTGCCAGCGAGCCATCTGAAGACGATCCTGACGATATTTGCAACAGGTGATGAGCAAACACAGAGGAATCAAACATCCCTGTACCAGCTTCGCTGTAAGTTGTATTGTCTATGAGAGCGTCGCTAGAAATATTAGCACCATCGTCATTCACAACTTTTCCTTCAGAGCAACTCTCGTGAGAATTATCACCAAGTTTCAATATTTTTTCATCATCATTATCGTGGGAGGAGAAGGAGTGAATGTCAGCCATTCCTTCCATGCAATCATCACAAACACCATCATCTTCGTCATCATTGAAACTTTCATTACGATTGGTTAATGTAGAACCATACTCCAGTAAACCATCCGCAACATCAGAGATATGAAGTTCATCATTTGCTTGTCGGTTGCGACAATCATCGTCATCATCTTTATTTTCACTTACTACATCATTATGTTTGTCTTTCCCAATATTATCATCATTTATATTTCCTTTACTATCATCATCACCGTTAACTCGTTCATCATCATCCTCATCACCTTTATGAATGTGATTATAAATATTACCGGCAACTTTATTAGAATCAATACATGCAGCATTTTTGTTACCAGAGTTACTACTTATGTTTTTATTATTATTTTTATTAGTAGCATTATTGTTGTTATTATTATTATTATTATCGCATTTTTTGTTGCCACATATTTCACAACTTGACAGCAAGTAGTGGTTTAGGTAAGTACAAAATACACAACTCCATGCTTTTTTATTAATATTACTGTTGTCTGTTACAATTCTTTTATTATTATTATTATTGTTTTTTAACTTGTGATTATTATTATTATTTACGTGACTTTTGTTACTAAGCTTATTTTTATTGTTTTTAATTTTCTTACTCTGATCCGTGGAGGATTTGACGTCATCAAAGAGTTTCCTCCTTTTAAATCGACTCTTCGATTTATTATTTTTATTAGTCGTCACGAAATCCTCATCATCATCATCATCATCATTACCAACTTCACCATCATCGTCGTCGTCGTCATCATCATTGTATCTCCGTTTAAGCAATCCATTTTTAAAATGTACAAAATTCTCATCCAAACTTTTATTAAATTTATTTTCATTTGCAGTACCGAAGCTCTCTTCAACGTCACATTTTTCAAGAGGTCCACTTCCTTCAACAATGAGAACGTCATCATCATCTCTAGCCACATCATCACCTCTAGCCACACCATCATCATCATCATCTCTAGCCACATCATCATCATCATCATTATCATTTCTTCTGTTCTTGTCATCATCACCGAGTTTTTTATTAGTTTTAAATTTTGATAGAGGTGTTGATGATGATATCGGTGAGTGGAAGAAGTCGATGAGTAACTTTTGACTGCTTGGCTGCAATAATAGTAATAATAATAACAGTAATAATAATAATAATATTATTATTGTTGCTGTTGTTGTTGCTGTTACTAAAATCAACAATAAACAATAACTGAACTAAACTAAACTTTACAAAAATTGGTCTAAGGTTACTGTTCTGGTATCATTCATCATTGATATATTTACTGATGTATTAAAAACAGCTGAATTGTGAATAACAATCAGTGAAAAATAATGTTATCTCGGTGACAACCTGCGTTGAAAGCAGTGGTCTCAAATGTTGTGAAGATAGGTTTGTCGGTTGTACATCACAAAATTCAACATTGTTCAAGTGTTGCTCAACAGTCTCATCTCCTCTCGCAACTTTCAACAATTTCTTCTCTCCATTCAACGCCACTGATAACACTTTAGTCTAATTTTGGAAAAACACGTTTCATATAGCAAAATGAAAGAAAAAAGATAATGATTTGTTACTTTTCTTGCCAGCACTGACCACACCCACTCATCCAATGAACCAATGGCAATCAAATATTGAATGTTGACAGCTGATTTCTGACCGATTCTGTGAGCCCTATCTTCGCATTGGTCCATTGTGCCAGGCGTCCAATCAAGTTCACAAAATACAACCAATGAGGCGGCAGTCAGATTCAAACCCTGCACACGAAAAGTAGAATTCATATCAAATACATCTAATCTTTTGAGAGTTAAGCATCGTCAGACTAATAATATTATATCGACGTAGTAATGAACTTCAGACTATAATAATTCATCAACAACAACAACAACACATGTTTAGACGACATTTTCCCCAAGATCGGGGGTTGCCGTTTGGCTACCTATGATGAAACCGAAATACCCCTCGACGCCATCCACATCTGTCACTCGCCTCAGTATCACGCAACCCCGTTTTCACCCTGTCCTTCTCCACCTGCTCTCTCCATCCCAATCGCGGACGACCCCTTCCTATCACTCCTTCAACCTCGAACTCCAACGCTCGCCTAATCCCGACCCTTTCATCCCTTCTCAACACAGTCCATACCACCGCAATCTCGATCTCCTTATCAATGTCACAATGTCCTCATTCAGTCCCATCATTGACATCAGCTCTGTACTACTCCTCCTATCCTTCACTTTAACTCCACACATCATCCTCACCATAGCTCTTTCAGCCCTCTGCAGTACACTTTCCTCCTCTCTCCTCAACACCCAAGTTTCACCACCATATACCATCGCTGCTCTCACACATGCTTTATATACCCTCCCTTTCATCTTCACTGACCATTTCTTTCCACACAATACCCCACCCAGTTCCCTAAATTTCATCCATCCTACACGAACTCTAGCCGTAACTGCGCTCAAACATCCTCCATCCGCGTTCAGCTTATCCCCTAAGTAAACAAAGCTTTCCACTCTTTCAATACCACCACTCAACCCCGTCCTTGCGTCCGTCCTATTAATCACACCATGAACACATTTCTTACATTTGAACGTGCCTTCCACCTTTTTCAGTGCCCCCCTCACACCACTACATCTCTTATGCACCCATTTCTGACATCCTATACACAATACCGAGTTAGCCTTCACTCTCCTGTCACATACCCCACAGGGGTCTATTTTACTTATCACTCGCTCCCCACCTTCCCCACTCACCATTACCTTCGTCTTACCAATATTAACTTTTAACCCTTTCTTTTCAATAACACTTTTCCATCTGTCAAATTTTAACTGCAATTATTCCATGCTATCAGCCATCAAGACTAAATCATCTGCATACAAAATCTCAAATAACAACCCCTCCATTATGTTTCTACACATCATAATAATAATTCATAATATAATAATTAATAATATAATAATTCATCATAACATTAAAATCATTGCCCTCATTAACAGCAATAAATAGCGTAACAAGCGACGCAACTAACAACTCCTGCAGCTTTCATGCTCAACAGAGCCACTTTCGTCGATGGATTGTTCTGGAAGTTTTGAACCAGTAGCTGCAAATGTAAATCGGTTGTAACCACATCAGTGAAAAGTAATCCGAGGATAATATTATTAATAATATTATCATATTATATCATATTATATTATATTATATTATATCATATCATATTATATTATATCAGATTATATCATATTATCATAATAAAATATTAGCAAGAACTTTGTAAGTAAGGTGCGGTAACAAAATGCCAACAATCCCACCAACGTACATGTCTATCTGACACAGGCACCTGTCCATCAATCCTGATGAATGGAACCTTCAGATCAAGCAGCTGATCGTTGACGGCGTCCATCATTATGCGATGATGAGCAAAGATAATAAACTTCAAACTCTCGGACTCACACAGCATTTTTATGTGCTCTTTAACTGGACCAACCTGGCAAAAATTATTCAACATGTTAGCTCTGTTGGTATGAAAGTCATGTTTTGTATTGCTGTTGTATCATTTGATTTGATTTTTTGATTGATGAACAATAAAAGAATTAGAAAAAATTAAATGATGTTGCCAGCAAACACCAATGACCTTCGCTCTACAGGTCAACATGGACAGCTGGGTCATTGCTGATCGAATTTGGTTGAGAGAACCAACGTCACAGACGGACGACAACGATGATGATGATGATAATATAATCAATTGTTCCAATGTCATCTTGTTCTTGAACAGCATGCTCTTCAGGTCATCCAGGGCACACTCAATCTCCTGAACATCATCATCATCGTCGTCGTCATCGTCATCATATTTTTATTTAATCACAACAATTGTTACAGCTATAGAGTAAGTGATTTGTAACAACATCCATTTCAGCTATCAGTTGAATTCAGATGCAAACTTTAAAAACATTCAAAGTGGCATTATAAATATATAAGCCAGACTAACTAAACCCATCAACAATTTATTCAGCCTTTCAATCCACTCATCCAAACATTCACATATCCCAACGACCTGCCACCTTTTTAACATCTGATCGTTGCAGCCTGAACAATATCCTCTGCTTGATCTTATCGGGAAGTTGATGCAGAACATCTTTCTTCATCCTCCGCACCATCACTCCATCCTTCAATACACCTTCCAATTCTTCCAAATTACATGCCCCACTGTATGCCAGAAACAGAACAATTTCATGTATCAAATTATGTTCAATCCAATTATAATTGCAATCAACTTTCAAAGCAGCAACTGATGTCTGTGCAAAGACAATCAGCAAACATTAAATAAATGAAAGTTCATGAAACTGAACCAACTTTGTTACCCATCTTCTTTGTCTTCCAAAATATTTGAACTGGGCATCACAGAATTTCTTTGCAAAGTAGCTCCAGTTAGGAAAAAGTTTGGGACAGAGTGCATCCAGTTGTGGATAGAGCTGTGTTGGCAGAAGTGAGTGATGTGTAGGTATAATATAATAAATAATACATAACCGACAATTAAAGTAACTAACAGAAACAAAGTTGGAAAATAACTCAAATCAGATGAAAACTTAAATGAACATAATGAGTATGGCTTGCATATTTACAATGTCAACCCGAAAAAAACACCAAAGCATACACTACAGGTGAATCCCACTTTATGAGTGCACATAATTATTGTTGGGATGATTCCAATCAAATATATCAATTTTACACAAGCCTGGCTCAAATGCATAGAATTGTAGACATCATATGTATCAATGAGTGTGTGTGTGTGTGTGTGTGATGCAGTTATCAAAAAAATGTATGCCTATAATGTCATTCATTAATAATTGAAGAGCTAGATTAAGAGCTATATACAGAATATATATATATATATATATATATATATATACATATATATATATATGTAAACAAATTTGCGAAGACTCTCTCATACACAAACAGATTCGCACAAACACACACAGACACACACAGATTCAGACAAACTAGCAGACTCAGACAAACACACACACACAGAGACTTGCACAGACATACACAGAATTGACTTGAACAAACCTCCTGAGGACAGTTGAGTGCAGGAGTGCCGGAGAGGAGAATGCATCTGCTTGCATTCTGAATGAGTGGAACGAGAAATTTTGTGGTGGATGACGTGCGAGACTTTATGTAGTGCGACTCATCCAGTATAATAACCTTTCCATCATCAAATTGACATTAAGATTATACAAAACATTAATACATATAAAAGAAGAAAATTAGGTAGTGAACAACACAGTTATCAAAAAATGCATGAACTGTAAGATGAAAATAAAGAGACCTTAAACTGTTGATTGGACAATGCTTGTTGTACCCCTCGACTGCTTGGGTGCCTCAGCAGACCGTAGGTGACAATTGTTATCAAACTTCTCGAAATTCCACTTCAAACAAATTAAGAAAATTTTTGTTTTTTTGTTTAATGGACGATATTTTTAAATGATAAAATTTTGCATCAGTCATACCAAACAATTTGAAAGAAAAGAAAGAACCTGATGTCCGAACCATTGTCAATCACATTGATCGTGTGTGGCTCGATGTCGATCAGCCACTTTTCAATTTCATCGACCCACTGGAGTTTGAGAGAAGATGGAACGACAATCAGGAGAGGCCACTCATGTTTATAATGATAGGCTACCGACAGACCTTGTAGTGTCTTGCCAAGTCCCATCTGAGACAATGAGGTGTAAAGAAGAAATTTATTTTAGAACAAACAACTAAATAACTTAATTGAACAAAAACTTATGAAAACCACAAAAAGTGTAAAAATTTTTAAATATGGTTGAATTTCTTGTAATTCATCCACATACAAAATAGCTATACAAAGCTTCAATTAAGAACCCATGAATGATAAAGCTTTATGAATCAGACACAGATCAATAATAATTATTTACAATAACCTAATTGGATTATAAATGAGTAATAATTATTAATTGTAACAATGGCTCATAAAAAGTGCTTCAAGGCTTGATGTAAAACTAAAAAAATAAACAAACTAACAATGAATAATCTCAACAACATACTACCTCATCTGCTATCCAACACCTTTAAAAAGTTAAAAAAATATTCATTGTTTAGCACACATCAATTAGTTATATTGTGGAAGATGTCAGTTGTTTAATAAAAATGCAAAAAACAATAACAGGTTGAATTATATTATTGAATAGATATGAAAAAAATTTCTCTTCAAACCTTCCTTGTTTCTCCAATCCAAATAATATTCCCTCTTTCTGAAACTCCATCAGGTTCTTCCTCAACTTCTTAGGCAAAAAACCTAAACCTGAATCGGAGATCCTTGTTTTTGAAGACTTGTTCATTGTTATGTACTATGTAGAAATGTAACACTCAATCTGATGTATCAAGTACCAATCAATGAATCAATAAGTGTTGTAAAACTGTGTAAGTAAATAAAATAGGAAATAAATACCATTTTTAAATATAGAAGACTGATTGATAACAATTGATATTTTATATAAAGTTGAAAAATTATTAACGATGCGAATTGCAAAATGATACCTCTGCTCCAGCTAGGAAAACCCCCATTAAAAATTAAATAGATAAAAATAAAAGTTAAAAGTTTCAATTTTATTCATAAACGTATTGTAGTATTATATAAACTGTATAAACTAAGAAAAATGAACTAAGCGCAATTTTAAAAGTAAGCATCAACTTCAAATAGTTTTGAAAGTGATGTAAATTAAAACTATATTATGTTTTGCTAGCTGCTTAGATTAATATATTCTTAATTGAAAAACAAATTATTTAAATTTATTTATTTTTTTATTTTTTTAATAAAACTTTTTTCCAGTCGATTTTGTCATAATGTGATCATTGAATTTTAAAAATTTCAAAATTTTAAAGTTTACAATTCCATGTTTGTAATTCAGTGGTCTCAAGAGTTTTTACTTTTAAAAACTAAACCAAAAATCGGCTAGTTGAAGAACAGGTGAGGAAGGTGTTCTTAATTTAACTAATATTGGTGAATTTTATTCAAAAGAATTACTTTTTCGTTACGTTATTGAAGTAAACAAATAACGAAGTTAAATCTAAGTCAAAATTTGTTAGCTTTTTTGCTTGTTATCGGTCAAAATCATTCAAAAATTTGAAAAATTCTTACTCCCAGCTTTCCCACTCCTAGTCTCCTCTGATCTGATCCGAATCCTCCTCAAATCAGATCTCAGATTACATATTCCTTTTTCTCTTGCTATCGAAGAGAAGAAAAATTTTTTAAATCAGGAGGCTTCTGTCATTATTCTATTTTTGAAGTCTCACTAAAGCTAAACATTTAGGATTTAATTAATAATATTTAAAAAAGTAAACAGTTAACTGGTTAACATCAACAACACCCAGCACAAAACTTCAATTGTCCAGAAATATTCAGAGATTTTTTGGCACAGATAGAGCATAATATTATCAGATTGTTCGATGGAATTACTGACACTTGTTGATTATGCACATCACAGTTTTTCTAAACCTGTGAAGTCCATTGCTCTTCCAGAAGATATCAATTCCAAGTGGGATAAAAGTCAGGTAACCTGTTCATTCCAATTAACAATTATTCAATTATATTTATAATACTTTCTTTTTGGTTGATGTTTCATCAAATTTTATATGAAATTGCTATAAAATAAAATATAATAAACTAAGTGACCTTCTTAAATTAATCAATAAATAACAGTTAATTGCATCAGTTTTTCTGTTATTTATAAATGAACATTTGTATTTATTTATGATTATTTCCATAGTCCTGGATTTGTTTATGACCCATTTTTCATTTAAATTTGAATTATAGAATTAAAAGTTGAAAAAAATACTTAAAAGGCTCTGCATGATCTTTTAAGCTTCATCTGTTACCTCAATGAGGCAGTCAGGAATAAGAAACTCACAGATCCGTGCCCTCTCTCTGAAGTGTTTAAGATTTTTTCTTGCTTAATTTTGCCTAAACTTAAAATTTAGAATAAGATTTTTTATATTTTTGCAAACATTCGTAAATGATGTTGAAAGATTCAAATAGATTTCAAAAATCAAATTGAAAAATGTACCAGGAACTAAGCTTAAATAATTTTAATTCCGAAACAGTGGTTCATTTTCCAGTTATCAATCTTGTTTGAAGCAAATTAGTTACCACCTACCTAGTTTTGTTTTTCAATTTTTGTATTTTAATTTTATATTATATCAGTCATTATTTTCTATAAAGTTTTTTTCATTGAAATTTCCAAAGACTGTGGAAGGGCTGCTGGAGTTGTTGAAGACAATGGATGTGTGGCTTGATGAGATACCTCCACTGGACCAACCACAGAGATATGGCAACAAAGCATTCAGGGATTGGTTCAAAAAAGTTCAAGAGGTTAATGCATAATTTTTGCTCTTTATATTTATCATGTTACCTAAAAACTTGTTTAACTAGATATGTCTTTAAAATACTTTAAAAATCAATAATTTTATTTGGAAAACCAATTATAAATCAAGTTTTGATTTTTTTTAATTTAATTATCCTTATATTTTATATACACGTAAATTTGTTAAATTTGCATTTTTCAAGAATGCTGTAGAGTTGGTGAAAAAAGCTTTAGATGAAAAATACAACAACGCAATAGATGAAATATCAGTATATCTGGTTGAAAGCATAGGAAACCCAATTCGAATCGATTATGGAACAGGTTAATTCATTGTTTTTTTCTTGTTTAAGATAACTTGCCGTAAAATAACTTAAATTCAAATTTTTATATCTCTCACTCTTCACCTGATGTTGTTTTCTCTCATGTTATTGACACTGCAGGTCACGAACTAGCCTTTGTGGCATTCCTCTGTTGTTGCTACAAAATTGGAGCGCTGGGAGTTGAAGACGCACAGGCAGCTGTTTGCAAAGTTTTCCACAAGTTCATCATTATCAATTGTTTCATACATTAGTTTTAAATTGACTGCTTTTAAACTGCTAAATGTAAAAAGAGAAAATTATTTTGTAGATTTAAATTGCTATGAGATGCTTATTTAAAGTTGAAAAACGAATTGTAAACCATTTTGAAATGCTTATTTATTTTGATATAATTTCACGGATTTAATAATATTAAAATACTAAATGATTGAAAATGATGTTTGTGGTCATGTGTTGAATGATGAGTCATGCTGCAACTTACAGTTACATAGAGTTGATGCGCAAAGTTCAGATGACATACAGACTGGAGCCAGCAGGTAGTCAGGGTGTTTGGAACCTTGATGATTATCAGTTCATACCCTTCATATGGGGAAGCGCTCAACTTATCGGTTTGTTCTGTTCTCGTTTTCTCCACTCACTTTTTTCTAATTAATTGACTCTAAAAATAACAGAAAATAAATTTTCATTTACTGTTTGTTAGTGTTCTGTCTAAGAGATGATTACTTTTACTTTACTTATTACAACAGATCACAAACAGTTGAGACCCAAATCTTTCTTAGACTTGGACATATGTAACACATTCGCTAAAGATTACATGTTTTTCGGTTGTATCCAATATATTAACAAGGTTTGTCCTGAGCATGAAACTACACATGAATCAGAAATATAGTGGTTGTATTCACCTCACTTGAAAGATATATTATAACATATAAGTTTAAAGATATCCGTGAAATAAACGAACATGAATCTATCTATTTTTATGGTAATTTTATTTGTAATAATTTGGTTGAAGGTGAAATCAGGACCATTTGCAGAGCACTCGAATCAACTTTGGAATATCAGCGGCGTACCAAGTTGGGCCAAAGTTAATCAGGGCCTCATAAAGATGTACAGAGCTGAGGTTGATGCATTTTATTACATAATCTTTTATATATTTTTGCATTCAATTTTCTCCAACCCACACATCCTTTGTGTCCTATCTTAAATTTTTAATATAGTTTTTAAATTAATTTTTTAGGTTTTGTCCAAATTTCCGGTGATTCAGCATTTCTTATTTGGATCTTTACTAAAAATATCTCCAGTTTGATTTCTACTTTTTTGATTATTCGTACTAAATCATTTTCCCTTTTTTGTTCATTAATTTTTTATTATATCGGTCACTTTCTTATGTTTTAAAATTTTTTATTAAAATAATATAAGATCAAAAATTTTAAATTTTATATACTTTCAAAAATTATTTTCGCTAAAGTTTAAAGTTCTGGCGTTTCAAAAGACTTGTTGCATGCATTTACCAAGTCTTATTTAGTTATAAGTTTCAGTTACGTTTGCGTTAAAAGTTTACGAAGTGGTAAGAAAATGATTTCAAAATTTTGGTTCATTTCGCTTCCAGTCAAATTTTTAGAATAATCATGCAACGGCTGCTTTGTGAGGGGTTAAACTGCAAACGTGAAATATAAAAAGACGTCTTATTTATTTATTCAATTCTCTCTTCAACACCCTCCAGGGGCGTCAACAACGAAATACTCAGTTCAGTGTATGTGTTTACACTTGAATTTAGGCCCCTTAATCATACTATTACGCTATCGTGCCTCCCATCGCATTGTTCAATCCACGCTGCATCTCGAGATATCGCTGATTGACCATTAGGTAATTGACGATGATACTCAGTTTCATCAATGATAATAGTTATTATTATTAGCTTAAAGCTAGACATTGATAACAATTATCAATACTTACTAGAAAAGATACAAATTCGCGTGGAACGCATACATCATATTGCAATGATAGCTGTACTAGCTAGCTACAATGAATCTGCCATGCTTTAATGATGGCATCGCATGTTTTATTCCAGTGCCATTAAATTAGATGCTAAAAATTTTTTTCCGAAGTCAAATCTGTTTTTGTAGATGCCAATTAACTGAAAACTTGAATATTAAGATGTTGAAACATGAAATGAAGAGGAACGCATACTCGAAATTTGCCTGCAATTGTAATTGACAATTGATGTTATGCAAGAGCACAACTATTCTTTGACTCGTCTTTGAAGCATCGACGAAGAGGTGCCAGTTCGTGACTTAGCGTTCACGGCCTAGATACGTTATGAGATTGTTAACATCGTTACAGTAGCAAATCTGATGTAAAATGCCGCATAGCATGCGTCTGAAGTTGCGTATTTCCGCACTAGCAGCTAAATTTCACTTTTTTTTATCGTAACTCGTACACTTGGATAATACATTCATTTCAGCCTGAATCTGGCGCTTGATACATATATATATATATATATATATATATATATATATATATATATGTATGTATGTATATATATCCATGATCTGGCGTCCTACGTACCGATCAGTGAACATTTCGTAAACCAAGGTTGCTCGTTTTTTATAAGTTAGAAAAGGTTAAAAATGATGGTCAAAAATTTTTCCTTTGAAAATAGTTTTCAGATTTGAAATCAGCCTGGAAAAATAAATTTAAACATTTGTTATTTCATTGGAAAGAAAATTCCTGTATGTCAGTGATCTAAGACGGATGGCATCATTTTTTTAAAAGTAAACTTACCTTTAATAAATAAAGGTGGGGCTTGATCTTCAATTTACTTTTAGTTTTAATTAGTGCATACATACAGATACACGAATAAATAAAAATATTTCAAAGTACAATATAATTAAATAAAACGTGATATTATTTCCACTATTTGATAAAAAGATTATGGCTGATCCTCTCTTCACCGAAGAAATTGTGAGAGAGTTCATGCTTTCTCACAATGGAAAAGTTTCAAATCCTGTTCTGGTGACACATTTTAAAAATTTTTTAAATGATCCAGTAAGAAAAGTAGCGAACAGGCAGCAATTCAAGACTTATGTCAACAACCTGGCAAGTGTCAAAATAGATCCATCTGGTGTGAAACTGTTGGTGCTGAAGAAAAAGTTTCGAGATGGAACTGAAGGTGGAGCTACCTCTGCTTCTTTTGAGGTCACTCACTTGATTGAATGATTGAACAGAGATGGGATGAGTTTTTTAAGTTTTTAATTTTAGTCCTTTTTTATGTTTTGGGTTTTTAACAAACAACTGAATTTGTATTTGATTAGCTTAATTAAGCCTAATATAATATTTGATAGTCTTTAAAGTCTATCTAAGAAGAACTTTTAACAAATTTCTCATCTTTTTATAATTTATAGAGACATAGTTTATTATCTTAAAACTTGTTTAAAAAAAAATTAAATTTTTCTGATATCATCATTTTTCAGTATTTTAATTAATTAATTATGAATAATTAATTAATAAGATAAAGAACTAGGTTCTGTAAAGTTTTTTCATTTGAAATTAATTAACAAATTTAATAAAAAATATTTATATTTGAATATTAAAAAACATTACTTTTAATGATCTTTTAGCCATCATCAGAGCCACCAAAACAAGTGCCTATACAGGAGAAAAAAGTGAATTAACTTTTAAATTTGCTTTTTTTATTGTTTTCTTGCATCTTACTTATTTTTATTATTGTGTTTAACCATTTTTTTCATTAAATTTTGAACATCTTCAAGACAGTGATGATAGAATTTATTAAAGGATTGCTCAATTTTTTCCAATGTATAATATATGCATATATATATATATATAGTTGCATATATATATAATTGAATCAATTATATATAATAAATTCTCTTTCATTAAATTATACAGGTAGTATCGACATCTTCAAAAACTCCAGCGAAAGCCTTGCAAACAAAAGAAACGGCATCAGACAAAACAAAAGTCCATGAGCATGCTGCCTCTGCTAGTGCACAATCTGAAGTTGTCGTAGAGAAGAAAGAGGGGATGAAGCATGAGGAGGAAAGAAAAGTTGTTGTTTCATCTGGCATTCCGGTTCAATTTTCAAGTGAAGAAGAACTTCTTAGTAAGCAGGAGGCTAATGAAGAGCAGCAGTTCACAAAACATGAAGATCAAGATCATGACCAGGATAAAACATTAGTTGAGGATGCTGAATTGAAAACAACTGAATCATATGAAAGGTTGTTAGAAAGCACCAGTGAAAATCACTTACAGACGGAATCTATCAAGTCACCTGAGGTGGTTGAAGCTACTGCTGTTGCTGCTGAAAAAATTGATCAACCTGAACAGGTGGCTGAAGAGAGACTTGAAGCTGTGAAAGAGGAAAAAACTTTAAATGCTGCAGATGTTGAAAGTTGTAGAACTTTCCAGCAACATTCTAACAACTGTTTGCAAGAGGGATTGAGTGCTGCTATGCAGGGTAGTTCATGGTGAAGCGATGATGTGTTTGTTGTACTTGCTTGCTTTTTTCTGCTTTTAACATTTATTGTCCAGTGAATTCATAGTTTGGTATGGGTCTATTGCAAAGTTTTTTGTTGTTTTTTTTGCGTTATTTTTTTTTAAATTTTATTAATTTGTTTATTTTATATAGTTTACAATATTCACTAAATAGTTGACAATTAAAAAATGTTTTCTTAATTTGCACTCGTGAAAGGTTTATCACTGTTCAATTCGTTCGATTCCTCATCACTGTCAAGCACTAAGGGACAATGTTCTTCTGATCAGAACATCACCATGACGTCATCATCCTCATCGTCATCTATACAATTGTCATCATTGATACCCACTTCTAGAGAAGACAGAAACAGAGATGTGGGGTTTTCCGTGCATGAAGTTAGTCTTTATACTCACACAGGTTTATTTCGATTTTAATACCTGAAATCTTAATCCTAACAACCGAATGTGCTTTCGTAAATATCTAGACATATTTAAGTATTGAAATTAAAATGACTTAATTTTAACATCCAATCAATAAGCGTAATTGAATTAATTTGTACTGTATATGTGGTTTCTACAAACAAACAATTCACTAATTATCACCGCTTTCTACTTGCGTTTTTTTAAAAGTAGGATAATTAGATTTGAATTTTTTTTGGGAAAAATTATGATTTTTTCTTTTGTATAGTTTAAGATTTGGTTGAAACAATTTAGCTTCAGCATTTTGTTTATCAGTTTGTTCATATGAGTTATTAAGTTGATCTGTAGAGAGTAAATCTAGTTTCTAATTAGCATTCTTCTTCGTGTGGTAAAACATTTATTAAATATCTTAATTATGATTTTTTTTTAAATTTCAACAGTTTTCATCACTTACAATGTTGTTTTGATATAATTTATCAACAAGTTTTTGTTTTGACAGAAACCATTTGTCAAAAACGTCAAAGAACTTCCTAAAGATTCGATAAGTTTTGATGCAACATCACTCACATCATCAATTTCAAACATTTCAAAGACACACGTAAAATCCAAAAGAGACACAAGAAAAGTTGGTTATGAGAATTGTTACTACTCTACATCCTGCTTTGTTGTTTGTTCTAGATTCTTTTTGAATCAAAAAGTCTGAAGCTATCAATAAGAGTTTGCTTTCTGTTCTGAAACTGGCTAAGATTTCAATTTTTTTCATATATCTGGTGTGGATATGTTGAAACATCTGCAGAGTCATAGTAACATCAAAACCGGCACGGAATGTTGAATCTAAGATTAATCACAATCTTGTGTACCCTAACAACCGAAAACAAAACTATTTTATTAAAATCTCAATAACTATTTGAAGCAGAAATAAATAAACCATTATTTTTCTAAATTTTTTTATCACTTTTTGCTTACATTTATGAATGAATTTATTGATGGATGGATTGTTGGAATGCAGCTTTGACTTATTATGAACTTTTCAATTATATGCATTGAATTATAAAATCAGCCAAAATATTTGGCACATGCTCCTACTTATCCATTGAATTTGCATTCTCATTCATTATGCATGTGTGTGGCTGTTATATAAATAGCACTGCTTCAACGTTCCAGACTATTGCGTTTCAGTATTAGTCTTTTCAAGTTTCCAGCTGTTTTAATTCGTTCTATAACTTGCGGATGTTGGCTTGGATGATCTGTTTTTAATTTTTAAAGTGTTTTGATACATGAGATTAATTAGAATAATATATTTAATTGTTATAAGATGACATCTTACTGATTCTGGGAAGTGTACATTGAAATAATTCTATTGTTCATTCATAATGTATAACTGCCTCATTTAGAAAAAAAACTAATGGTATAGTTGGAAGCATTTGATGGTAAAATTTGAAAATTCTGTATCACTTGTTTATTTAGTTGGCGGAAGTGAATGGTGAATTGGACGTCGTGGTGATGACGGACCTGGATCGTGAGTGGATGTTGAAATCATGCATCAGTGATTACCAGGCCATGTGCAAACTCCTACAGACGACACCTCACTTGGCGCCCTCGAGGAACCCCATAACGGGCTACAATGCGCTACACTGGGCCTGTAAGAATGGAAATGTATGCGTTTCTGTCTTTACTACTTTCTTCTCGAAAAGAAAATTTTTTTATGTGTTTTTAGCCATTAAATAATGTTTACATATTTCAAATTTTGATAAAATATCAATAACTATAGAGACATGCCAATAAATCGTTGCAACATATCGTCCCTTTTGTTGAAAATTACTAATTTCCTGTTTTTGCAATGATTATGTTTAATATAATAAATATTGTTGTTAGAAAGCGCTGAAATATTTTTTAAAGAAAATTTTTGTGCACTCTAGCTCAAATATCTGGTTGAAGTTAGACTTGTGAAAATAATTTCTGTTTCATTGTGTTTTTACATTTTTCAAATTCTTCACATATGTTGAATTTTTGTTCGGATTCCAGTTTGTTGTTGAGTGATGATTTGTTTTCACATTAATAAATCATTAAACTTGATGTTGAATATATTAAAGCTAACTAGTTTTTATGGTGGTTTCTGAAAACATACATCTGTTTTTCTCTCATCTCATTCTTATCAAATCAACAGATGGATGCTGTGAAGCTCTTGTGCGGAAAATACTCTGTAGATGTTAATCAAAGGTTTTTCACATTTTATGATATTTAACATTTTCTTCTGGATTATGTCTTATTGACCAAATAAATCATCATTTTAAATTTATTTAAAAATTGTTTCGTCGAAATTGCAGAACTCAGGGAGGCTACACGCCATTGCATCTTGCTTCAATGGGCAATCGCGAGGATATCGTTGAACAGCTCGTCAAAGTCTACAAGGCTGATGCCAGCATTAGAGATTACTCTGGTTGGTTAGATGGTTGACTGAGTGGTTGGTTGATTGTTTGGTTGGCTGGTTGTTTGGATGGTTGATTGTTTGGTTGGTGGCTGGTTGTTTGGTTGGCTGAATAGCTGGTTGGTCGTTTTGAATGTTTGATATGCTGATTGAAGGTACTTGATATAATTAATATTGTTTAATTTTATAAATAAATGATATTGATGATGAGTTGTTTGAAAAATCGTTTTGAAAGAACGTTTAATAGCTCATTTATTTCAAGTTTTCTTAAAGATGAAATTACTGTGATGTTAAAAAATGTTATAGTGATCCGAAACAAAATTTCATTTTTTTAATATTTCCAAGTTGTTAAAGTTTCGAAATAATGATAACGGAGATATAGGTTACGAAATGAATTTGGTAAATTGCATGATGAAATTTTCTCACCTACCATAACCGCAGGTAAGTTAGCTAAAGCCTACCTTGGCAACGCAGCATCAAACAGATCACAACAGTTTTTGTTGCCTCGTAAAATGGGTACAATCATTAACTACCCTACAGCTTCATCCACCAACAAACTCAACCAGGTCTTATTTATTATGTTCTTCCATGTTACAAATCTTTTAGAGTTGCCTTATTCATACTAATATTTGCTTAATTTAATTTCAATTTGGGTAAATTACTTGATTGCCTCCTGCTTTTAACCACAATTTTTTCAATTACAAGATTTCCATATCCCGTCCATTGAGTTACCACGAGAAAGAAAATTCGCATCCTGTGATATCTCCAGTTTCTACGAAACCTTTCCGCCATCAAGATTATTCTTCCTTGATGCCCCCGCCTGCTCAACTGCCCAACATTCTGAGAAGAAAGCCTACTACCACAAGCAACAAACCAATCCGACCTGCAACCAGTGAAGAGCAGTTAGCTTACAGTGATTCCGAAACAACTCCGACTTTCCAACCACTTTCGTTTGCAGCCCAACTCTGCACCAGCACCCCTGACTTTGCGGTAGCTGATGATGGAAGTAGCATCGTATGAATTGGATGCACGTGGGTAGATGAGTTGGATGCTTGTATCTTGAATGAGTTGAAACATGTAGTTGTAAAGATAGGACGTAGTTGTATGAATTGGATGGATGTAGTTGTATGAATTGATACAATCGGTTTTGTTTTAGACTCTTCCATGTCACCTAAACATTTGTTTAGTTCCATCTTTCATTTTTGTGATTTTTGCGGGTGTTTTTGGTTTAATCCAATATTTTCGTAAAAGCTTGTTCTCGATTAACAAGATTATATCCAAAGCTTTTTCAAATAAATTAATGTTTATTATAACCGGTATAATTGGTTTGTACTTATCATGTACAAAAAGCAACATATTAAAGTGAGTTTTAACAGAAATATCGGTTATTTTAGATCCGAACTTTTTGAAACTCCGGTAGCCAAGGCGCGTTATAAAAATAATTTGAAATAGAATAAATCGTTTTAATCGACCAAACTCGGTTTTTGTTAATCTTACACTACAATAGACGTTCGAATGTACGTTCCAAATTCGTTGAATAATTCTATATAACGGTTCTATCTACCCACATCTTAATCATGCATCTATATATGTCATCATATTTAATTTCAGCAAAGCTAGAATTTGACTTAATTTCTGATCACGGAAACGCAAAAATAGATGTTTGGAGATCGAAAATTTTTTATTAACAAATTTTGTTAACATCGAAACAATATGAGATACATAACAGTTGTTTACACTATTACTCCATTCCAGCTTCAAATAAAAGATTCCATCAACAATTTCTTAACTAAAAGTACACAAAACACATATACATTAATGTTTATTGTAACAAAATATAGGAACTGGATAAGCATTTAGAGATTGAGAGTTTTAACAAATTCATTCAAAAAAATTACTCATTCAGTATAACAAAAATTCCAATTAAAGTTTGTTCTGTAATATTTTGTGTTGAATAATCAGATTTAAGGACACGAACGCTTTGATAGGCGAGTGTTAATGCTGTTGGTAATTTCTCATAGAAACTTTTGAAACTAAACAACTTTGAAATTGAAATAAATAAAAATGTTAAAAGAAAGAAGCAATGAAACAAACAACTGATCATAAATTCCAAATTATTTTACAAATGGTTGGGAACATTTAAATAAATAAAAGGAGGCTTGAAACCATATTTAAAGAAAAAATGAAAATGTTAAGCCAAGGTAAACAATCCAAAACAAAAAATATCAATAAACGTGAAGCTAACAACTGACCTAAAGTTCTATATTACATCTCGTGTAATCGAATTCCAAAAATTTTTCCGACGAAAATTCGTACAAATGAAATTTTAATATTATAAAAATAAAAATTTATTTCACAATGACGTAATATGATTGACGTAAGATCTTTTCAGCTCATGATGCTATCTCATCTTCATTTAGTTGGAGTGATGAGGATGCTGGGGTCACATCCTCTAATCTTGTAGTTCTTGGGTATTTCACTGTAAACGTGGGTGTATAACTCATCAAGGACTGGTTCTGGATCTTCCTTTGCCTTCTTCACTGCATCCTCAACTTCCGCCTTGATCTTCTCATCGATCGCCTGTCGGTGTGTTATTCATCATTCAAGTATTCAGTGAAAGATGTTAGCAAATATTTAAAACTTTAAAAATATGAAGCTATGACATTTTTAAGAAAAGAATGTGAGGAGAACCTTGAACTCCTCAGGAACCATGAGGTTAGCTGCAATCATCCTCTCCTTGTAACCGGTGATTGGGTCTCTCTTCTGCCTCACTTCTTGAATCTGCTCTCTGGTTCGGTAGCTGGCAGACAATAGAAATGCTTTTGACTTATTTAAATATTAATTACTATCACACAGACGTGTTCAACATCCTATATTACTATATACTATTTGTAAATACAACCATTTTGGAAAGACAATGTAATTTAAAAACGTGTATTCCATTTTTTAAAATGATTAAACACAAATAAAATAAGTTTTTACGGGTAAAATAAAATCCTCTTATATAACTAGGCATGTAATAGAATTACTTTTAAGAAATCTATTTTTTTGCAGTTTGAACCAACAGAAAATATTAACAGTTAAGACCACGAACAAAAAAAAATAGTTTATATCACCATAAAAATGAACAATATCAGAGCACACATCACTATTAATGAAAACAACAGCTTACATGCATCTAAGCAAAGACAAAAACAACATTCTACATTGCCATAAAGTTAGACAACACCAAAATCTATGGTTTAAAATCAAACGACCCACACCAACATAAAGATAAAGAATGAAAGCTTGCAAACCTGGTTCCAGGGTCACTCATACTGTGCCCATGGTAACGGTATGTGGCAGCTTCCATAACAAGTGGTCCTTTACCTGCTCTCATGTACTCAGCAGCAAATTTTGTAGCTTCTCTGATGGCAATCACATCCATTCCATCTACCTATCAAGATAAAATTAATATGACTTTTTTTTAGTTGCCAAGTCTTGTTTCGAAGTTTTCAATATTTCAAAAGCAAAACTTTTGCACTTCTGTTGATCAATTGTAGATGCTTGGTATTTTATAAATTATATTGCAAACATTATTGAAACTATAAAATGGAAAGGCTGACCCATATGCCTGGAATGTAATCTCCCCTGGTGTAGTAGCAGACGCTTGCAGACGCTCGATCAGTACTGGTACCCATACCATAGCCATTGTTCTCACAAACAAATAACACCGGCAGGTCCCATAATTTGGCAATGTTGTAAGCCTCAAACACTTGACCCTGGTTGGCTGCTCCATCACCGTACAATGCAATGCATATATCATCTCTACCTTGGTACTGGAAGGCCAGGGCTATTCCAGCTCCCAGCGGAACCTAAACGGATAATAGCAATGGAAATTTATTTTAAAATAAAATTATCAAAATTATTGTTTATCTGAACCAATTCAGTTGTTGAAGGTGACGTACCTGAGCACCAACAATGCCATTGCCTCCATAGAATCCTGGTCCGTACATGTGCATCGACCCACCTTTTCCTTCTGCACAACCTGTTGACTTGCCTGTCAATTTTTAGTACTACCTTAATTCAACCTCTTGTTTTTTTTTTTTAGAAAAAATCAATTGCAATATATTTTGATATTACAGCATAGGCAGGCTAATCCTTTAAAATAAATGTTATAGATAGGGTGAGAGTTGAAAAAATGTTTACTAAAGTACAGTTTTTCAAAGATCAACAAAAGATGCAAAGTATAAATAATAAAAATATTTATGAATGTCTATATAATCTGGTTTAAAAAAACATTTATAAGAGAAACGTTAGAAAATTGTTAAGTAAGTTAAAGGTAAAAATTCAAAAACATCTCTCCAAGGTCAACTGTTAACAAGTGTACAATATCACCTAAGATGCTCGAATGTTAATGTAACCTTTTAAATGTAACTAGACCCAGGATTGGAGATAGATAAAATATGATCTAAATAACTGAGAAAATACATTAAACTGAAATAAAATGATATTTACAACAGGAATGTGAAGTTTTTTATTCAATACCAAATCAGTAAACTAGTGCAACAAAAGTAAATTTACAGAGACAAAAATGTAATGACGTGCCTGTGAGTTCAGCGAGAACATCGGCAACAGCTCGCCCTCTGATGTAAGTCCAACCATGTGCCCTGTAGGATGTGATCACAGCATCTGATATCCTTAAAGCTGCCGACATGCCAACACAACATGCTTCCTGTGAATCACATCCAACAAACAAACAAAATGAACTAATTCAGAAATTCAAGTCATTTTAATCTAACAACATATCAAATAAAATTGTAAAACCTCTTAAAAACAGCACATTATCAGTAAACTATTTTTTTAAAAATCTCATTTCAATGAATTCCAAAACCCCAGAAAAGATTTAGAAAAACAATTTTAAGGCAATTAAGACAACTAATTATTAGTGACTTTATTTTATAACGATTCTACCTGTCCTGAATAAAGATGGCAGAACCCTCTAATTTTTTTTTCTTTATATAAACTTCCAGCAGCTGTCTCCATTTTTCTGATGAGCTGCATCTGGTGGTAGTACTTAGAAGCCTCCTCCTTTGTCACCTTCACTGTCGTGGGAATTCCTTCATCAAGTTTGTGGTACTTGCATGGCTAACAAAACAATAGAAAATTTGTCTAAGGCCTCTTTAAGAAAACTAAAGATAAATTTTTAATTTCAAGAGATTACTTAACTAAGGAAAAAAAAAATTAGATTATAATATGATTTTCAATCATAAAAGCCTATGAAAAATATATGAAAATGTTATTTTCATATATATATATATATATATATATATATATATATATATATATATATATATATGATACTACACAACAAAAATCATCCAAAAAAACATTATTTAGCATTAAATTAAATTAATTTCGTTTAGTTAGTGTGTTTTACTGTATGTATATATATATATTATATGTATCTATGATAGTTATTGATAATAATAATAATATAATAAAAACAAACTTTAATTTTATTAAATTAACAACTTAACTGACGTTTTTTATTTCAATCATAGCTTCTGCCACTGTACTCTGCAACCTTACCCACTCTTTAGTGTTCTGCATCTGGTGTTTACAGACAGATAATTTAGTAAATAAAAAATGTTGGAAACACACAAGAAATAAATAATTATTCAACATTTTAATTTAAAATTTTTAGTAAAATTAAAGTTGGATAAGAAATGACATTTTATTTAATTTTTTTGCATTGGTGACCTTCACCGACGGAGACATCGGCGGTTACAAAATGACTGATGGCATATTTTTAACTTGGCAAAAAGTTAATCTCACCCCTCGGGCCACATTTGGATGCAGCAACCTGAGAACTTTAGTGGCAGCGAACATTTTAAAAATGAAAGTAATAATATCCGAGTCGTCGAGAAGGAATCAACATTCGACTAGCAGGGCTGCTCAATTTCTTCAATTGTTCGGTAACCGATGTTTATGCAAGTAATCGAATGTTTAAAAAGGATATTTCTAAGGATTCTAAGTATATGCAAAACAATAATCATCCGTGAGATATCCTTCAAATATTTCGCTTGAAAATTCTCATTCGATCAACTTATTAACTGTGAAAGTTGAAAAAAGCACTTAATCTGATTGTTGACCTAGAAAAAAGTGTCTTCGTCATTATATTCTTATTTTCGCTGATACTATCCGTGCAATCGTACGTGAGAGCTTCATGCCTCGATGACTTAGTTATGAGCTTGTTTTCAACTGGTTTTTAATAATGTTGCAATCTATTGAGAATCTCTATTGCAACCAATATATAGGAGGAATAAGACAAGACGATTGACCTATCTGTGTGACCGATATACTTAGAATATATAAAGTGAAATTGAAATGAAATTTTTACATTTGTACAGTCCGAGGTAATAAAAGAGAAGAAATAGCTATGATGTTGACTGAAATTTCCGCGAAAGAAAAGCTAAACTGAAGTGGCCTTATCTTCCCGTTTTAAGCTTTACTTGGAAGCAAAAGCAATATTGGCGTCAATTATTTGTTATATTGTATTTAAAGTTTTAATTAAAAAATGAATTTTAATTAAGAGTAATTATAACATCAGTGCTTTATGTTATTAACCTCAAGTCTATTTTCTATAGCTCAATACCTAAGTTAAAAAATCAATAACTTTACATTTACTTTTAATCAAACATCTGACGTTCTAGCATTCTTAGTTTGATCAACTTTCTTGACGTTTTTCAGCTGTTGGAACTTGGTTTTTTAACACTAAATATTAATTTTGCGGTTAACATGATTTAATTTTTTCAAAATTTTGTATTGATTATTTTTTTTGCGTTTTATCTTACTTTGATTTTATTTTCTTTTTAGGTATGTTGAGTTTAGATTTCCCTGCAGATGGTACTTTGCCAAAAAAGGAGACTGGTGCAAAATCATTTCTTAACAAGTATCCAGAATACGATGGTCGCAACGTGGTCATTGCGATTCTTGACACTGGCGTAGATCCGGGGGCTTCAGGCTTGCAGGTTTTTTTATGTCGTCTTTGGGCCATGCAGTTTTTTTTTAGTATTTCATCAAAGATCAAATCAAGCAAATCACTGAACTGAATTGATTGAATTTAAAATTCAATTCAGTATTAAGTTTTTAGTTTTTAAATTTTAATACTTTAATTTTTAATATTTTGTTAATTTAATTTGCAGTATACATCTGATGGCAGGCCAAAAATTATAGATATATATGATGCAACAGGAACAGGGGATGTTAACACTTCAACAATTGTGAAGGAACAGAATGGAGAAATCATTGGCTTAACTGGCAGAGTTTTAAAGGTTCTCTATTTATATTTTATTCTATAATTAAAATTAATTATTAATTGATTAATTATTAATAATTTGTTTGATAAGTCTTTAAATAGTCTTTATCAAAATTAAAAAAGATTTGTATTATATTATTGGTTGTGTTTTATGTTACTCTTTTAAAAAAATTGTCCATCTAGATACCAGCAAGCTGGAACAATCCAACAAGGGATTATCACATTGGACTGAAAGTTGCGTATCAAGTGTTTCCAAAATCATTGAAGGAGAGGCTCACAAAAGAATATAAAACAGAGGTGTTTGATGTGCCTCACAGAGCAAAACTCACTCAGGCTTATGCACAGTTAGATGACTTTGAATCTAAACATATAGATCCAACTCAGGTAAATTTGTGACTGACAATGTTTTAGTTTCAATGGATGCTATTTACATATGCAATTGCCTTTATAATATGCTTGCACACTTTTGCTAGATGGACAAGTTGTTGAAAGAAGATTACCAAGCTCAAGTGGAGATCCTACAAAATATGGATAAAAAGTTTGATGATTGTGGTCCCGTGTTTGACTGTGTGGTCTTTCATGATGGTAACACTTGGAGGTTAAAAAATTTATTTTATTTAATAATATTGCAATTAATGTATTACTTTTTATTTTATAATTTATATAAAAAATGTAATTAGTTTATCTATCACTATGCTTTTTGATGGAAGATACCTCAATGTAACTATAATGTTTATGAACCAATGAAACGAAATGAAATGAAATGACAGGGCTTGTATTGACACAACATGTGTCGGGGACTTGTACCTGTGCAAGCTGCTAGCATCGTACAAAGAGGAAAGAGAGTATGGAACATTCAGTGAAAGTGGTATGTGGGTGTTGATTGTATGTTATGTTATGTTGGTATGTGGGTGTTGATTGTATGTTATGTTATGTTGTGTCGTGTTGTGGTGTGTTTGTGTGTTTTAGGCCTGTGTAGTGTTGTGTGGTATGGTGTGGTGTGGTTTGGTTTAGTTTGGTGTGGTGTGGTGGTTGTTTAGTGAAGTTTGAATGATTTCTAGATTTTAATTTTGTTTTTTTTTTTATGTGGTGTTGTACGTTGAATTCATTATATTTAAATTTTTAAATTGTGCCATTATTTACTCCAATGCAGACATGATGAATTACGTTTTGAACGTTTACAATGATGGGAATCTGTTGGAAATTGTCACAAATACTGGTAGTTGTCATTTCATATCAGATTGTTCTACTGTTTTAATGAATTTCAGAGATAATTATTGTACCCCATACATTCAATGAGAATGCAACAATTTTACTCATTTGAATACTTCATTGATTCTGTTTTGATATTTCATTTTCTAATGTTTATATTTGTGGTTTCAATAAATTTATTTTATATTAGTTAGTTTGTTAGTACATAGTGCATTTATCATTTTAAACAGTTAGATCCAAATTACTACACCTTCTTGGACTTCACCAAGTTTATTTGCAGTCCACCCATTACTATTAGTATAAGCAACATTCATATTTCATATTCACCAAATATTGATAAAGTAAAGATCTGATTCAATCATGCAGCAAACATTTAAAGTTACGAAATTACTCATGGTGAACTTTTACTGCAGGCGCTCACGGAACACATGTGGCTTCAATAGCAGCTGGTTATTTCGAAAATGAACCCGAGAGGTGTGGTGTGGCACCTGGGGCACAGATTGTTTCTATAAAAATTGGAGATGGAAGGCTACAGAACATGGAGTCCGGCACGGCTCTTGTTCGAGCTGTTAGTTTCTGTTGAGATTGTTGCCACATTTTTCTAAAAATCATTCACCTCTTAAGTTGTCAGTTTTATTGTTTGTTAAAATATTATGCTTCAAAAATGACAATGAACTCAAATTGAGAGAATGTTATGTGACTCATTTTTCTGTTCCTTCCCTATTCGATTGATAACAATTGGTGACCTAGATGATCCGAGTGATAAACAGTGGCATAGATATGGTAAACTACAGCTATGGAGAGGCATCATGCTGGGGCGACTCAGGGTTTGTTACGTTTTGTAACTTTACACCAAAATATTGCAACATTTTGTAACTTTACACTAAGATTGTAACATTTCATAATTTTATACTAAAGAGTTTTAAATTATTATTCAAATCTTGTAATTTGTTACGCCTAAATTTCCAATTTTTACATGTCAATTTGATTGTTATGTTTATAATATTTGAAAAAATTGAAAAGTATTATAAAAGTTTTGTGTTATAAAAATCAATTGGTTGCCTGATTTTGATTAAGGGTAAGATTACTAAAGATGGTAATCTGCCCAGTTTTTATTATTTATACACATCCATATTGAACACGTTCCATCATTCAGACGTGTCTTTGACGTGATAAATGAGGCAGTGCACAAGTATGGATTGATATTTGTAGCAGCGGCTGGCAACAATGGACCTGCACTCTCGACTGTTGGAAGCCCTGGAGGAACCAGTTATGGTATCATTGGTTAGGAAGTCTTTCTATAGCCATCTTCATGATTAAGTTTACTAACTTCGTTGCTATAACATGGAACTGCATCAGACAAATTTTATAATTAATTTTATAATAATGAATTCGTTACTGATGTATGTTTGAATAAGAATTTAAATGTTATTATTTGTCTTGTTGCATTATCATTATAGGCTTTTTGCATTGACATTCTATAATATAAAGAAGAAAAGTCATCTCATACCTTTAAAATGTTTTTACCAGATTGAACATCAACCCTTTATTAAAGAAGATAAAAATATGTAATCTTTGCTTTCATCATCCCAAACACAATCTGCATCATCATCAAAAAATACAATATGTGATGCTTTCGACATTGAAACACAACCTACAAACACAGCATTACCATCTTACTCGCACGTCTACAAACACAACACCACCACCTCTTTACTTCACTTCATAGGGATTGGTGCTTATGTGTCTCCTGACATGATGAAGGCCAGCTATTCAATGAGGGAACAGCTTCCAACTATGCATTACACATGGTCGTCTAGGGGACCTGCGTTAGTGACTGCCAGTCCTTCTCTATATACCTTTTTTTAAAATTATATTTGGTTATTATTTGTCGCTCATTAATTTATTTAATATGTTTATTTTTTCGTAGTTTAATATTTTTTTAAAATTTGTAATGGAGGATGAACGAAATAAAAATAAAATCCAGAAGTTTAAAATGGCAGAACCTTATTTAATGGATTAAATTTGTTATCTGGTTTTGCTACTGGCCGCCACTGGGATGTACAGAATGCTGACGAGGATCTGAATTTTAATGTCCTAGGATAAACCAAAAATGAAAGTTCAATCATTCAACATTCAAACTACAAAAAAAATACAAGTCTGGATCTAAATAAAAGATAAAATTTCGGACGAAGAGGAAGTGATGATAAAGATTGTTTAAGAATTGAAATGCCTCGACAAGTTTTGTTAAAAATTGAATATAATAAATCTCTCCCTTTTGAACAGATTGAAAACTTGGTATCTATTTGAAATTTATTGACAGATTTGATGGCTCATTGGGGGTTTGTGTGTCTGCCCCTGGAGCTGCTATCACCTCAGTTCCCAACTGGACACTCAAGTGCTCGCAACTGATGAACGGTACCAGCATGAGTTCACCCAATGCATGTGGAGGCATTGGTTAGTAGCATCTGTTTTTAATATATTTTTTCCAAAGAAGTGTAATTTTAAAAATATAATTTCATTCATATTACATTGATGCAATGTTGACTTGCCATTCAATTTCTCAGCTTTGTTGCTGTCCGGTTTGAAGCAGAACGACATGCCTTACACTCCATACAGTATCAGAAGGGCTCTTGAAAACACTGCATATGTTCTTCCGGGTGTCGATCACTTCACGCAAGGTCATGGACTGATCAAGGTCAATTCAATTTTCATTTGTTTGTTAACCAGTTAGTTGGCTTTGAGATCGGCTCTAATGACATTTTTCACTTAATTAGTTTTTATTTTCATCATTAACTGTCATTAGAAAATAACCATCTCATAATGTTGAAAATAATTTAATTAATTAGGTGGAAGAGGCTTTTGAATATTTGAGAAAGTTTGGTGACGTTGCAGAGCGAAACATGAGATTCGTAGTGACTTGTGGCAGTCATCCAGGGGACCGACCACTGAGGGGGGTGTACCTGAGGGAACTGAGTGACGTCATGGCACCTTCCGATCACAACATCTCCATCGAACCCATCTACATTGATAAGTCTGTGGGTGAGTCTGCCATCTGATGAGAAACCGGCACAGTACTGCCCATCTTTATCAGTTTTGCATTTGCTGTTTCAAAGATAACAACAAGCGTTAACAAATTATATACGTCATTTGAATCATTATTTTCATATCATTTCATCATTGACTTCACTGATATAATTACCACTGCCATAAATATCGTCATCGTCATTATAACAATCATGTCTTCATCATGACGGCATCATCATCAACAGTGCCTTTTTCAATCATCCTAGCCAATCAGGAAAAGATTCAGTTCAACGTGACTGTGGCCCTATCCTGTGACGTCACATGGGTCCAATGCCCCAGCCACTTTCAGTTGATGAACGACAAGAGAGTCTTCAACATCAGGGTCAATCCTTTGGTCCTTGAAACTGGTGTTCATTTCACTCAGGTTGGTGAAAAGCTGGTGTGATGGTGATAAAGTTTTTAAAAGCTTGTAATTGATTTTGTAGTAATGATTTATGAATTATGCATTTGATTCCTCTGACTTTTAAACATGAAATTATAAACAAAATTATACGAACATTTTTGTTTTGTTTGTGTGATGTGCTCGGCTGCATCAACTAATCTGACACCCATGCAGATATTGGCGTATGACATATCGTGCATAGAGAAGGGACCTCTCTTCAGGATTCCTATCACTGTCATCATTCCACAGAAGTGAACCTTTCAACTTTTTCATACACTCATGTTTAGAGTTAATTGCGATGTTTGTAGCTTTTAATGAAGCATCGTAAAAGTTGTTTAAATAATTTTGATTTGCTCGTTGACAGAGTGGAAGAAAGACCTGCGTTCATAACGACGAATGTGAATCTCTGCAACAATAGCAACAACAGCAACAGCAGCATCATCAGTAACAGTAGTTGTTCTCTGCTCTGGGCCAACCTGAACTTCAAGGCTGGCGAAATCAAGCGATACTTCATTCACGTGCCGCATGGCGCTACTAGGGCCTGTTAGTATGCGCTCTCGTGCCTGTACTGTTCGAATTGTTCAGTGTGCATGTGCATCCATTTGTGTCGTGTGGTTGTTGTGTTGCTGGGAGGTAGGTTTGTTTCTGCTTCGTTGTAACAGACAGTGAGAGAAGAATGGCCATTATGAAGATGTAGTGTAGTAACGTAGCTGATTATGTTGAAGATGATTGGCTACGAATGGTTATATATTTTCTCGTTATGTTTCGTTCGTTTTATACATTTAAATTTAGTTACTGTTGCGTTTTTGTTTGTGAATTTGCACTCTTCACTAGCAATTAGATAGCTCTTTGATTATTTCGTTTGTATTTCCGTGGATTTCTTGATTTCATCTTTTTTCACTGACTTTTTCACTGCAACTGATTCTTTAATGCTGCTCGAATGTTGTTATTAATTGCCGCACAAATTCTTGCAATTAAAGAAGCATTGAATGGTTTGCCAAATTCATGGCTCGACTACAATGGTTTCAATGGTTGATATAATAAAATATTATGAAATAAGCTGTAGCCGATATTTCCATCAATCTCTTTATGTAGAAATTGATGTTGTATTATATAACCTTTGTATGGATTTTTATTTTAATTAGTTTCATTTTATAATAAATTGGTATTTTTTAAAATATATTTTTACTCTGTTTCGATTTAAAAACTTTTTATACTATGTTCTAGTTGTATTGACATTAAAAATAACTTATCTCCAATTTTTGCAATTTTTTTTTAAAACTTTTCGGAATAATTCATTTTTTATTTTTAAATCTGTTAAATTGTTTCTGCATATTTTCATGGGTTTATGATGTTTCACTTATGTGGGTCGACTATTTTTTTGATTTGGTCTTTGGTCAAATTCACTGTTCTGTGCATCTCTGGTTATGATCTGTTTCTTGTAAACATTTTTACATTTTTAATAGACGATACTATTGGAGATTATTATCACGAGTATGATTCACCCTTATCATTATCATCTTCACTCGACATAATCACCCGCACCCATTCACTCACCCTCCCACGCCATCATCATCAGCCCTTTCGGTGATGTCCTCCCCAATGGAGGAGCAGGGGGCCAAGTTGTACATCCACTGCACGCAGCTGGTGCACGAGAAGAGGTATAAGTACATGAACTTTGAGAAGTTTGCCCATCTCGATGGAGATTCCATCGTCAAGTGTGAATTCCCTGTCGTGGTTCGTTTCTTGCTCGTTCCTTCTTCAGCCCTCTCTATTGTTTGTCGTCTGTTTTTCTTCTTTGTTATGCAGGACTGTCTACATGTCATTCTGTATTTATCAATTAAAATTTCCTGCAAGAGAGGCTGTACTAGCCACACTTCACGTGTTTGGTATTCACGCGCAAGCACCGCGTCGCACACGCGTGGCGTATGATAGTCAGTCCTTCACTTTAAGACGGACAGCGTTTAAACAAGGTCATCACTGCTCTGCTCTTCCATTATATGAGCTAACTCACTGAGTTATTTGTTCTTTTCCGATGTTTTTTGTTGCTGTGGTTTGATTCGTGCAGTTTTAATATTCTTGACGTTTGTTTCAGTGTGGTTAATGCTATTAGTATTGCTTTAAATTTGTTTCGTTACTTTATTTTTTATTTGATCCTTTCTTAAATCAAGCATTGTTGTTGAAATGAATTTTGAAGGGAGGCAAAACATTGGAGCTGGCACTGGCCCGTTGGTGGTCCTATCTCGGGAGCATCACGGTGAATGTTCATGTTGAGTTTCATTCCTTACTGCCCGACTCCATTGCCCCTGTCATGGTTCGTTTTTGATGTTTTTGCTGTTAATGGATGAACCTTCATGAATGGTTGAGTACTTACTCGTTTTTATGGTCACTGGTGTTTGTGTTATTTTGATACTATTGATGTTGCTGATTTCAACGATGTTAGCTCTACTTAATGCAAATAACCTGTGCAACAACTTCAATTGCTGCCATGAGTGAAGTTAGTGAAGTTGCGATCCACACGACTTGTGAGATGTTCACTTTTTAATTAATTCAGATCGTATCAGAGGGTATATTCAGACTTGACGTAACTTCATTCTTGCAGTCGGAGGATATCTCGCCAGCCATCATCCTCAAACATCACGTGCAGCCCTTAAGGTCAATAATTTCTCGTCTTGTCGCAGTCTTCTGGTTGTATTCATTGGAGTTTTCATTTCTTTCAAATACACAACGTATAATACTATTATTTATTCATTTAAAACAAATTCATCGCCAAAATGGATGTGGCAACAACTGATTTGAAACAAAACGCAACACATTCAGACCATGTGACAACAAGATTCGTTGTTTATTGGACGAGAGAGACCAGCTGATAGGCCACCCGCCAATCAATGCCCTCGAACTCACCTACAACTTCTCCAGAGCCAAACAGGGTAATCGATCATATTGTGTCAGATTACTTTATCTGAGCTTGTTATAGAGTTTTTTTGTAACGCATAAATTTTTGGATATTATTGTTACTATTTGAACTGTAAATGATTCATCTGTTTCACGCATATTTAGTTTTTTGTTTTCAGTACCTCACTTGTTATAAGTTTTTGCTCTTTTTGAATTGTTTATTTTAAAATGACTTTTTGATCCAATTCGAAAAGTAATTATGTAGAGTAATGTCTCGTCAAATTTAGCTTCATAAACGAAGCTAATCATAATATAAGATGTTGTCTGCAAACATTGTAGGGGAGGTGACGCCTGACTTCAGTTTGCTGAACAAGTTGCTGTACGAGAATGAATATGAATCTCAAATGTGGATGCTGTACGACGCAAACAAACAACTACTCTACTGCGGAGACGCATACACGAATATGGTTTGCAATTGTTGCTGTTGCTGTTGCGATTGCTGTTGCGGTTGCTGTTGATGTTGCTCTTGAATTTATATTTTATAACGATAGTGCGTTTTCATTTTTTTGTTCAATTTGATAGTGTATTCTACAAAAGTTGATGCAACATCATTCATATATTTCAATTTGTATTATTTGCATATATAAATCTTTAAAAAAAAATTATTCATTGTAAATGAACTGATATAACTGAATGATTCAGTACACGGCTAAGCTGGAGAAAGGAGATTATGTATTGAAGATGTTCATTCGTCACGAGAAGAGAGATATGCTGGAGAGGCTGAAGGACACCCCCATCAACTTGCACCACAAACTTCCTTCAAACATCAACCTGGACGTCTATCCCAATCTTCAGCAAGCACTGATTGCAGGCAAGAAGTTCAACTGCTCTGTGACTCTTCACAAGCACCACAGCCTGCCTGTCTATACCATAGCTATCCATGAAGATAAGTTACCAAAAGGAGTCCAACCTGGTCACTTTCTCACGGGCACCATATCCTTCTCTAAAGATGAGAATGCCAAAAAAGTGGTTCGTTGTAGTTGGTTGATTGGTTGGTTGGTTGTTGCTCTATTGATCCTATTAAATTGGTTTGTTGCCGTTTTTATATGTTGGCTTGGTTCATGTAAGCAAATAGGATTAAAAAATAATTAGCTGAAGTTTTGGCACAGATTAATGTTTTAATATTGGTTAGATTTTTTTAAGAAATTTTTGTAATGTAACATTGATTTTTGATGCTTCAATCAATGGTGCAGTTGTATCATTCAAATAGTTGTCGTTAATGTTTAAAATAAAATGAATAGCTTACAGTATTTTCTAATTTTTCAAATGCAATGAATGAATAGCTCTCAATTATTTTTATATTTTCAAAGGAGTTTTTTCCGTTCAAGTACGTGGTACCGGAGAACATCAAGAAGTCGAAACCTCCTTCAACATCGACGCCATCGTCATCCTCATCATCTCCCACAAGCACTCCACAGCCAAACATCAACAACATATCACCACCACATCCAGCATCTCCGGCGGCGCCGGTGACAAACAACGTTCAGACGCCTACTCAGAACACTTCCACTTTGGTTTCCGTTGAACCGCCATCCATCGTTCCGGTTGATGCAGTGGCCAAGGTGGACAAGTCCTCGAGGCAAACGGAATTTGAAGTGGCTGTGCATGAGTTCAAGGCTTCGTGGATCACCAAGTTGGTTGATTGAAGCTTCATTCTGTGCTGCTTGTTGTCCTGTCACCTCTAAACCTTTGGTCCTTGCCTAAAATTCATTCCATCTTCTCGACTAAATTGAAATAATTTTTCTATTTGTTCTCAATTGTTTATGAATGTTTTCTCAGTGGAAATATTTTCATAGTAGTTCACTGGTGCTTCTTTTTATATCATATTGGAAACAGAAGTTAAAATGAATTGAATCCATCTTTGCATCACTACTAAAACTATTCGATTACTTGTCTTATTTACTTTCATCCTATCATTTATCTCATTTAGAACTAATCGATCAATTATCTCATTTACTATTATTTTCTTTTCATTTTGAACATCATCCGGTGAACTGATGAACGAATGAATAGAGATTGTTAAACATTTGAAAGATTGGATGCCGAGTATTCAGCGCAGTTGTTTGAGGAGCTGACGTACGACCGACCTTCCGATATCGTCCTTTACATCAACCGACTGATTGCTCTCGACGCCGATAAGGTTCTTCTTTTTATTAACGTGGCGATGAGAATTCCACCGAGGGGGGTGACGAAAATATGGACAGACGAAATCATATAAAAAATTATTATTCATGAAGATTATGACGACTAACCACACCGACAGGACCGCACCAAGAAGCTGACCCAAATTATCGAGGTGGGTGAGAAGGCGGTCACCTTACTGGACATCAACAAGATTGTCTCTTACTTCAGCATTAAAAATGATGCTTACCAACAGCAAAACATTAAGGCGTTAGTCTTTATGCTGGTGCTATTTTAAGAAGACATGCTGATTAATTGCTTGTTTCACTTTAACTTTCACTTGTTAATGGCATTTGTTGTTGGCTGTGTTAGTTATGAAAAGATTTTTGACTTTTTAATTTTTATTTTTCAAATTTTTATGTTGATGATGTTAACTGTACGAACTGATCAGAGCAATGGAGAAGAGCAAGTCTCAGTTAATTGATTGCCTCATACGACTTGGATGCGCCCTCTGTGACTACCTTATCGAGAAGCGCAACTCGGAAAACGAGGCCACCTTACCACCTGCAACAACATCTACCACGACCCTCTCATCTAACAACAACTACACGTTCTCGCGTGTTGATGAAATCATGTCAGATGTTCTCAAATTGACTGACGTTAACGAATCTAAGGTTAGTGTTTGACTGAGATTAGTTTGATTCATGCGTTGGTCAATTGGTTTGATTCATGATCAATCTTTTCATTTTTCGTCTCCAATAGTTGAAACTTTCACTAAGCATTTATAAGTAAGCAGTGCTGTAATTAAAGCAGCTCCTCTCAAACACAAATACAAACGACTTGTTAACATGTAGTACAAATGTTTGATTGAATAAATATTTGCAAAGGACAATTTTTTAAAACCTTTTTAGTCTGTCAAGTGTTAAATGATACATTTCATTTTAACCATCAACAATGTCATCGTTCAAATTTCTGCAATCAATAAATTAATCAGTCTGCTATTCAACCAGTCTAATCAATCATTCAATCAATCTATCCAATCAACCATACATTCAATCAATCGGCGACAAATCTTCCCACCAGGTGTACCAGTTCAATCTGAGGCATGCAATTGTACACCAACATTACGGAAGGGCACTGAAGCTGCTTCTAAAACAGGCAGACGACAAGGGAAATTCTCTCGACATTGATGAGAAAATTATTGAAGTCAGTTACATTCATTCGTCTTAAGTTCACTTTATTTATTTATTTTTTTTCATTCAATCGTGTCAAAAAATATCTATTTTAACTTTATATTTCATATCTAACAGCCCGTAATGTATTTAACTTATAACCTTTATAATTAGTCCACTGATAGACATCGTGATGAAACATTTAACCCTCAGATCTGTGGCTTTTTGCACTGGGATCACCTGGTGAAGCACCTCCGAAGGTGGCTCCTCGTCAAATATCCAGCATCCTACCTACCGTTTTAATTCGAGAATGGCATTAAACTCATCATAATATTCATTCGAATTTCGATAAGAATATTTAATGTTGTCTCGTTTTATTCATGTAATATTATATATGTATGTATGTTATATGTGTGTAGACTTTATTCTCGTGAATTTATTTAAACACGATAAATAGTTTTGATTATTTGAAATTTTTAATGGTATCTCACGTTTAGAGATATTCAACTTGCCCTAATATTATAGTAAGTTGAGTAGTCTATATTTAATTTTTATCAAATTCAAATTTTTACAGCTGAATATTCAATTTATATCGACTTTTTGTCCCAGATAGTACATACATTTTATTGAAACATTCGACGTAATGTATTTTTCATTCTGTTTTAGATACTTAAATTTATGTTCAAATTATTTTAAACAAAATTTTAAATGCATTGTCAGTGTGCAGTGTTTTTCCATCTGTGTTCCTTCACAATGTCTGCCAGATCTTTCATGTTCCAGACAACCTTCATTGTTTGGAAAATATTCAAGTGTCAATAATAATAATAATTATGATAATTCAAATTATATCTTTCGTTTGCCTTTTTCACCACCCTACCAGCTTATTTATTTGATCGTTGTGGTTGTGATTCAGAAAATTTTTCGCTTTTACTGTGCTAAGTTGAAAAACGTCGAACTGCTTATGAAGCGTTCCTAGCTTTTCATATCTCATTTATTTAATGATAAAACTAAACAAAATAGAAGAAAAGCTGACGAATGAATACTTATTCAAAAGTTTAAAGAAAAAATGCGGTCCCGGCTATCTTTTATTTATTTATACTAACTTATATCCCTCAAAATTTTATACTTTGAAATCTGTGCAACGGCCAACCTACGTACGTTGCTCATCTGCAACATGTTTTTGCGTTAGTTACTAAAAAAATTATTTCCCCTTTGAATTGCCAATAAAGTTTTGTTGAGGATTTGACAAAAAATTAACAATAAATTGCTATTTAGCATTTTTGTGACATATTTTTAAATTCCAAATAAAATTAGCGAAGAATAAGTTTTCTACATACTTTAAACATCTGCTCGGTAGTTGACAACTTGGGCCCTATCGTTTCGCTCTGGTTTTTCATTATTTCACCCTTTTCCTTCAACGATTTTTTGTTTTTTTCAATCAGTCTCACCATGTTTTCTGTAGTTCTTTGAGAAATAATTGAATCTTTTCAAACAAAAATAAAAATTACAGCCTAAACTTCTAAGGTTATACTGTTTGCCGGTGACGATCACTGCCGTAAAAGCATTACAAAAAATTTCTAACGAATTATTTATTTATTGTTGTTCTGTGACCATTAAAATTTCTAACCTGACGATATTATCTATAATAACGAAATGCTCGTCAAACGACACGCTTGACTGGAGACAACTTTTTTCTTGGATATATTTCTCCACTTGCGTGCTGTCATACTTCTTTTGAAGTTGCACTAGTTCTAAATTCAAATATAATATTTCATCACCTTTGGTCTGGAAATTAAAAAAATATTTTATAGCAACATTGGAATGAATTGTTGGCCATTTTTCTGGTCGAACTTCAGAACAATATAGTAGAAATGAAAAAAGTCTTCACTTGAACGTATTGTTCATAATCCTCTCGCATCTTCTTCAACAAAGCTCTGTTTTCTTGCTGACCTTTGACAAGGACCTCACGACGATGAATAAGAATAATTTTTTGAAGCGTTAGATCAAAAATATCCCATGGAACTTACATCTCTAGTGTCAGTCAGAGTATCAGTTTTTCTTATTACGTCTGCAATCTCTGGAAATTGTTCGGGACAGTGAGATGCAGTTCTCTGTAAGAAACTTTCAAAAATATTGAGCAGAAGAGTTTTTGATTTTAACGAGTTCCTCTTCTCAATTAAGCTTTCCATTTCGTCTTGTAGACTGTGAATTTAATTTTATGCATTCGCGTTTCGTTCGTAAAGTTTATTTCAATGTATTTAATATAATTACTGTATAAAAATCGATTTGGTTGTTCTGATGGTTATTAATCTTTAAAAAATGTTGATTAATTTGAATTTAAATAAAATATTCACTGAATAATTTCTAAATTTTTTTGCTCCCTGAGTCCTTGTGATTCCTTAACTCTTTCCAGAGTTTTCTCTTTCTTCTCTCGCATTTCCTACAACGTTTGTTTGGCTGTTTTTATTTTCACTATAGATTTTTCAAGTTGATTTCACAATTAAATATCTATATATTCTATTATTAAAAGTTACTTTGTTAACTATTAAAGTTTTTCATTTGAAGTTAACCTCAAAATAATTGTTGAACTTGATGTAATTTTCTTTCACTTGTGCCCTTTTTTCCTTCAACAGTTGCTTGCGCGCTCCCAGCTCTTTCATTCGCTTTTCGTACTCCTGTCATTGACGCGTCACAGACTTCAAGTATGTCATGTCGCAAGCTTCATGTATGTCATGTCGCAAGCTTCATGTATGTCATGTCGCAAGCTTCATGTATGTCATGTCGCAAGCTTCATGTATGTCATGTCGCAAGCTTCATGTATGTCATGTTGCAAGCTTCATGTATGACATGTCGCAAGCTTCATGTATGTCATGTCGCAAGCTTCATGTATGTCATGTCGCAAGCTTCATGTATGTCATGTCGCAAGCTTCATGTATGTCATGTCGCAAGCTTCATGTATGTTATGTCGCAAGCTTCATGTATGTCATGTATAAATGTCTTATTTTGGCACAAAAGCATAGCATAAGTATAATTAAATAATGCCAACCTCGTTTTACAGATAGGAACATTATATTGAAATAGAATACACACACTTACATGTGTGTACTATAGCTTGCAGTAAAGTTATAAGTACGCCTACTTTGATATCAAACAAAACAAAATTAGAGGATTTTTTATTACATGAGTTGCTCATGAGATCGTAAAACAATTAACATAACCGTTTATCATCTTTTTACAAAAACTACCGTTATAATCAACTTGAGACATTATTAAATCAGTTAGACTTTTAAGCAACTGCGTTCAATACAAATTAAGAATAAAAATGTAAAAGTATGATTGCAATGTAAATGGTTAGTGTAGTAGATTCCTTAGTGCCACTCAAATGTATATATAAATTTAAAAATCGCGCCTACCTCTCTCTTGATGACTAGCAGTTTGTCCATACGGTCACTGTCATGTTTCAGTTGGAGGACTCTAGTTTGAGCCGATAGATGAATGCCGGCATCTTTCTCTTCCTCTTTGTTACGTGTTTTTTGTTTTTTGTTAATCTTGCCGATGTTGACATCATCGGTTGATCTGATGAAATTTGCCGGATTGAACTGATGTTGTTTGTCATTTACACGGTTTTCAGGTAGATCAATTTTATCATCCGATCCATACGCTTTTGTTGCATGTTTTATATCACAATTTCTATCATTTGAAGTTTCAAGTTCTTCCATTTTTCATATCACGTGAAGAATTTTAAATATTTTCTGAAAATGAACTTGAATAGCAGCACAGCAGTAATGGTGCAAATCCATTTTGTCATTTGGAAGCCTGCCAAACTCACCTGAAGCGTAGTGTATGCAACAAGTGTGCAACCTGCGCTCGGCTTCAAAAAATATATCGCTAGGTGGAGAATGTACACATGGTGCAAGATGTAATATTGTCTCAAAAACACACACACACACGCACATGCACACACACACTCTCACACACACGCACACACACACACGCACACACACACATGCACACACACGCACACACATACCATGTGATATGCGGGGATCTCTTTGCAATCGAAACCAGTAGCCGCAGCAGCAGGACCGGATTTGTTTGTTGCTGAAAGGAAGATGCATAGCCAAGCAGGCAGGTATTTTTGCTGTCGGTAATAAGAATTTATGTAATAAATCCTGTTTTTAATGAACTACATTAACTCCAAAATTAGTAAATTATTTAGATGTTTAGGTTATTTTGCAAAAAACTAACACGCCCAAATCCCACCAAACATCTAATTTATGACCACCTCTGCTACTGAAATATGTTTTGAAATGATGAATGATAGTCGTTTGCATTAAAACGCTAATGATCTGAGTTACTTTCCACAATGTAAAAATTGTTCTGGAAAAAATTGTAAATTTCTTTAGATTAAAAAAATTGTTTTACATTTATTCGACCATTCGCCGTTAGAAAATACCTAATCTTAATCAAGTGCATCACAGTTCTTTATACTATCTTTTTCTTAAGAATGAAACAAACATTTTGCTTGCATGCAAAATTTCATTAAAATATAATCGATAGTATTTTTGCAAGTAGATAGGAACACCTGTTGGATTGTTGGCTCACATTAATTTGACAACTCATAAGATTAAAATTATAAAAAAAAATCACTGCTCGTGAATCTGCATATACGAAGAAGGTCTACGCGAAGAGTTTGATGTCTGTTATAGTATTGATAACGTTATAGATATGGTTTACAAAACTCCTGTTGTTATGCATTCGTTAAATTAGATGATACGTGTATTAGATACACATTTGATAATATGTTCTACTTAATTGCTGTTTGTTACATCATTTTAATTTCACTTTTTTCTTATAATTGCATAAGACGAAATTTGAAATTTTGTAAAAGTTTTGTCGCGATTTTGTTTTCAGTTATTGTTATAATAATTATTTCACGGAAACTCATTCAAATAAAAACAAAGCGTCATCCAAGTAAAATATTGCTTTCATTCAAAGAAGTTTTTCATCCTCTACTTCATCAGCTGCATCAACAACCATGTGATGCAAATGGCGATGGCAACAACACCTGCATTATCGACTACCTTGGCCAACCTGAAGCGGTCAAATCATTAAACAACTGCTCCATCTGCCCGCGTGTAACATGCTGGAACGTTCTCTTCAGCAGTCCAACTGAGAACAACTCATATTACAAGGACGTTAAATCGTTCATGAAAGAACACGAAAGCTTGCTTCTCAAGCCGACTTCTGAAGAGCATTTGTTGGATGCGCTGAAAGAAAATGGTTGTGGGAACTTCATGGCCTGGAGACAGTACGATACCTCACCACCTACTCGCCTTGAACTGGAAGAGGACATCATTCATAGTGCTGCTGATGAGGATTACAATGAAGATGACGATGATGATGATGATTACATTTACATTAAAGATGGAAAGGGAGCTGGAACGGATGATGAGAAGGATGATATCAATAAAGTCAATAATAGTTATACAAATCAGCACACCAATGAATATTATAACGTAAGTGAAGTGATCCGTCTCAAGAAACCGTACAGCATTGCGTACAACATTCTGACCCATGAGAACTTCCAACAGTTGGAGAGCCTGTTGAGCAGTCTCTACAGACCACACAATCAGTACTGCATTCATGTCGATGCTAAGTCTAAAGATATGATAGCGAAAGTTCAGCAACTGATCAAGTAACCTTTTTGTCCTGTTAATTTTAATCTATTACAAAACTACGTTTTTAAAACTATGTTGACATATACAAATAATCGTTTTGCAATGCAACTGAACCCTCTTAGCTAAACAACCAAACCAAATTCAAAAATTTTAAAAGCTTGTAATATATTTCAGTTTACGTCATAAAATTTTAACGAAATTCTTCTCATAGGAATGTTTCTTTAAAATTTTTCACCACATGACGTCTTTTTTTAAATTATTCGTCGACTATTATCGAACCTTTGGCTGTTTTTATACTTTTTAAAATTCAAAAACTCAATTTCAAAATTCCACCAAAAACATTTGTAATGCTACGGCCTGTTTGATACCCTTAGATGTTCATGTGAATTGAAAAATACTGGTGATTACATTCCGTAGAATCACACCATCGCAAAATCTATCTGTCATACGAATTATATTATTATACCAATCAATCAACACACATATACACACAGACAGACTAACACACATGCAAGCTCGCAGACACCTACAATCCGATTATATTATAAATTGTAATTGACACAATTAAATTATAAATTATAATTGAAACGCAATTGATTTTCCAAGAAAGCGCAGAAAAATTGATTAGGTTAATGCAAACGCAACAAAAGCACACGATATTTACAAAGCAAAACGCATATACACAGACACAGACAAAGACAAAGACACATACAAACAAATACTCAACGTGTATAATATGCGAAGGACTTAAACTGACGCGCGTGATTAATTATGCGATTAATTATGAACACAGCATTCATATTTAAAGGCAGCAGATGGCCAACCAGTACAATGTTAGTCATTGTAGATACATATGTAGAAACTCGGCATTTAAAATTACACATTATATTACATTTTATATGAATTTTATGCCATAATATTGTTATAGGCATCGATTTTTTCATCTGATCATCAAGCTACAATAAGCATTAAAAACAATACTATTTCATTTCATGATGGTTTTATTGCTTCAGCGATTAAACTACACAAACATTATAGCAACAATTATTTATGCCTTGTCGATTAAGATATCAAACGAACGCGCGAGCAGAAACGTTTAACATTTTAACAAGCACACGCAATAGGATTGTATTGCACAGATCAGCATCACTGGCCATCAATCATTGGACCATTACTTTTCAGTCAGAGAAGTTGTGTCGCTACCAATTCAACTAGTTTAACAGCTTCTGAAATTTTATATGGTAGAAAGATTGTTTAATAGTTAATCGAAACAATCTTCTAATGAATGAAGCTTTCATTAGATTGAGCGTTGGTTAATTTGAGCATAATTAATTACACGCAATTTAAGTGGCAGGTTGAAAGGAACAAATTGTTGCAAGCAAGCAAAAGCTCTAATGCACGCGTGCATGTCTCTTTCGATTATTTATTGCTAGACATATTTTCTATTTTCGACAAATTTAAATTTACCCGTACATAGTTATTACTAAACAAAATGCATTGAAGGTGTTTCGATAACGTCTTCCTGGCTTCCAAAATGGAAACAGTTGTTTACGCGGGAATATCTCGCCTGCGCGCAGATTTAAACTGCATGAAAGATCACGTGACTAGAAAAAAAAGATGGCGGTACTTACTAAACATGGCTGCCAGTGGATACCCGCTGAAAACAAATGAAGAAATTGTCAAGTATTTGAAAAATCAAAACGGGTCAAATCTCTTTGTTACGATAAAAACAGAAGGAAATGAATACCTCCGACGGAGGTAATAAGTTTGCTGATTAAAAATAAAAGTTTGATGAGGCGTTGATTGAAATTGAATTGCTTGGGGGTCGTCACATGATTTTTTATTCCCATTTCAAAAGTGAAAAATAAAATTCGATCCCAGTTATTTTTTGAAATTAAGTGCCGTCCATCACATGATGCTTTTCAGGTTTTTGTACAAATACTACGAGATAAATGGTGAGTTGAAAAATAGTAAAAAACCTCACTCTCCCCCTCCTCACAATCTCACCATCGTCAAAGGTAGCGCTTACGGAGCGTTCACTCGTGCTTTCGTACACTTCCTACTGACTGACCAGCGTGCCATCGATTACTTGAACTGGTGCAACTTGACTTACTCTCCAGACGAGCACTATTGGCAGACCCTTCACCACACATTCAGCAATCCAGGAATCAGCGCGCCTGGCGGATCGACAAGTTGGTACCATCATCTCCATTCACATCGTTCAGATTATTGTTTTAGAATACAAAAGCAATCAGGCATTTCGAATTCGTAAAATGTTAAATTTTATTAGGTAATATTAAATAATATTTTAATAAAACTTAATAATATTTAATAATAAAATTAAAATAGATAATTGAATTATATAAGAGAAACATGAACTGGCAAGATCGGATACAACTGAAGTCAGCTGGTACCCAAAAAAGTGTTTTGGTCATTATGTAAGAGGTGTGTGTGTCTACGGCGTACAAGACCTGCCTTTCCTCCTGACATCACAGAGACTGCTGCTCAACAAGTTTCGCAACACATTTGAACCTCTGGCCATATTATGCATGGAGAAGTATTTGAAATCTTCCAGGATCTGCCCACTTCGGTGCCAACAATAATATTACGTTACAATAGAAACTTATTTGCATTTATATTTAAGTTAAAGTAATTTTATTCGTTAGGCGTTTAATCCGACATTGTAATGGGTGGGTGTAGTCCGCCATAGACCTGCATATTTTAATTTAGACGGTTTTTTTTACGTTGTACACTAATAAAATAATAATTACATAATTTCACTTTTATAAATTAACAAATACATTTGATATCATAAAGTAGTGTCTAAAAAATCATTTTATGAAATAATTTGTCAGAACCTTTTAGAAAAAAGTAAAATTATGTAAATTTTTGACCATGACATAAATTTTTCATCGTTAGTTGCACTAAAATTTATAACATTTTGCAAAAATGTTTACATTGATTCTTCATCATGTATGAGATTTTCATTTTATTGAGTTTTATATGACTAATGGAGAATTCTTTTACAATAACTCGCTTTATAAGACTGCCGTGACAAAATTTTGAATAGCCTATGCTTTAAAAATGTGAAATAATTTCAACATTAACGGAACATAAAAGCTAACTAATTTACATTTGTAATATATTAGATGTGCCAAGTTCAAAATATATTACAAGATTAATTGAAACTAAGTTTTTTTACAAGTTAAGGTTTTTTTCTTTTTCTGTCCATTGGAATGTAATCGTTGGTTGATTCGTTGCAACTTCCCGCTGATCCCTGATCATTTTCGTTACTGCATTTCGACTCGTTGAGATTGTCTTTTGATAGGATCTGATGTTTCGTTAACTCGTTTCCAACTTCTGTTGATTTTTTTTTTGAATTTTTGTGAGCATTGTTTGCTTTTGAATGTTTGAAGGAGCTGTTTAAGGTCCACTTCTTCTTACTGTTAGCGTTGTGTTCCTTGATGTAATTGGAGTTGGCGTACTGGTGTGCATCATCGTTGAACTTGCTTGATGTCTGCCATCGAAGAAATTTTTTTTAAATAATGTTTTTTCATAATGATTCTAAAAACTTAATTGAATTTTTATCATTTTCAAGTCAGACCTGCAAAAGTATTGGCACATAACTTGAACGATCAAAACTGAACGAATAAAGTGTTATCAGCAATAATTTGAAGAGGTCGAATGTAAGAGATTGTAAGAGTAACATTAAACGAAAAATCTAATTGAGAAATTATAGTGAATTAAACCGACGTGTTCAATGAAAAAAAATATATAAGACTGAAATAATGGGTTGACTAAAAAGTTCAAACAAGTCGTAGCATAGCAGGTCAGTGAATATAAAACTTAAATAGAGCTTGAAAGAGTTGACCTCAACTGGTGCGAAGTATTCGTCAACGACAGGGAGTTTTTTCGGTGTTCTCCTTTTGAAGGAATGCTTTAATCCAATTCTTTTACGCACCAGCACGAGCCCAACGGCTAGAGCAATGATGATTACTACCAAACAAATTGAAACTGCTATTGCAATTGCTGTCGAATTAGTTGCTTCTTTAAGAACATCGTCTGCATGATTAAATTTGTTTATAAAAACTTGTAAATTCAAATCAAACGAAAAACATGGAAAGCAAAAAATAGAATGATGAAACGTCTTACTGCACGTGAAGTTAGCAATCAGCCCACCAAGATTCGTTTTTACCCCATTGTACGATTCAATGAACCAATTCAAAGCTGTCCAGTTGGTGTGGTTCACATTGGCGCATACTGCTTTCACACTATTTTTGGTTTGGATGCCTTTGATGGTCCACCCATTGACACCCCCCTGCAATTTGTATTCATCCGTTTTGTTCGTTAAATGATTGAACCGGGTGTATTCGCTATCTGATTCCTTCCCAATGAATACGTGTTCTTTCGCTAAGTAGAATTCTTCCGTTTTGCTGGTGTTTTCGTCAAGCTGTTGAGTCTTTAAATGATTTTTTTATGTGATTTTGTTGATATGTGAAAAACAAAATTCAGAGAAATATCTCAACCATTGCAGAAAGTTACTCCAATTTATAATTTGTTTGTATTTATTTCGACATTTTAAAAAATTATTGAAATATTATCCAAAAAACTAACGTAAATTTATGTTAAAGTACAAAATATAGCATCAATAATTGAACACTCTGCGCATTTCTTTTATTTGAATTATAGAAAAGTTAGTAAAACAAATTTTTTAAATTGCACATTCAAGTACAATTTGATTACTACATCTGGTTTCGAATTGCCCATTTTTTCTGACTCGTAACAATTTTTTAAAATTCAGAACATAAATTTAATTGACAACATTTCAATAATTTATACGGAGCATCTGGTTCTTTCATTAAAGTAGGTTACCTGAAAATGATGTTTCAGTGGCATAGGCAGTGGGGTTTAGGGTTGAAATATCCCACAATAAAAAATTTAGTCAGCGTTAAGAGAGAATTGATCGAAATCTCAGTATAAATTTGTAAAAAATTTAGACCAAAAACTATTCCAGCTCAGCTCCTATATAAAAACAAAGTTAAGTTAAATTTTGAGCGAAAAAACTGGTTTTAACAGAAAAGTATGTTAAAAATTGTGCGATAAGTAAAAAAGTCTTTAAATATTTTTTTAAATTTAATCACTGCAGCCGATTTCTCACCAGGCCGCCGTATTATTTCAATAGAAAAAAGTTATAAACATCTAAATAATAAAAACCTGAATGATGTTCACGTTGAAAGTTATCGTAGCGTTCGTGCATGTCTCTTTGAAAAGAAATTATTTAAAAAATGATCAGTTGTTAATGTCTTTAACGTTAATATTAATAAGAACAACGACAACAACGACATTAATTTTCAACTACATTAACTAACGATATTTGCCAACATTCACTTAGACAGATATGTTACAATGGCTTGAAATAAAATTTGCATGATCAAAGTTGAGGGATGGGTTGCTAGATGAAATGAAAGTTGTAGGATGAATTTTGGCAGGATAATTTTTCTAGAATGAATGTTGCCGGATGAATTTACAGAATGAATGTTGCAGGATAAATGTTGCAGGGTGAAAGTTACAGGATTAATGTTTCAGGATGAATGTTGCAAAATGAATGTTGCTGTTTGAATGTTGCAGTATGAATGTTGCAGGAGGAATGTTGCAGGATGAATTTTGCAGGATTAATGTTGCAGGATGAATGTTGCAGGATAAATGTTGCCGGATGAATTATGCAGGATAAAAATTTTAAGATGAATGTTGCAGGATAAATGTTGCAGGATGATTGTTACAGTATGATTGCTGCAGGATAAAAGTTGCAGTATGAATGTAGGAATGTTGCAGCAGGAATGTTGCAGAATGAATGTTGCAGTTTGAATGTTGCAGTATGAATGTTGCAGTTTAAAAATTACAGGATAAAAGTTACAGTTTGAATGTTGCAGGATGAATGTTGCAGTATGAAAATTACATGATAAAAGTTTCAGGATGAATGTTGCAGAATGGATGTTGCAGAGTGAAAGTTGCAGAATGGATGTTGCAAGATGAATGTTGCAGGATGGATGTTGCAGGATGAATGTTGCAGAGTGAAAATTGCGAAGTTGGGCAACATTTGCAAATTCTTCTACATCTTCTAATTGTTTCTTTAATTCAATTTTATTTTCCTCATAGTAACACTAGAACGAGAAGAAAAAAAAAACATCCTAACGAAGATCTTTCAGCCCTGCCTAATTTAATTTCCTAAATTATTTATTTTTTTTTTATTTTTATGGCAATCTTAAATTTTTCATTCGCCGGTGTGGAGTTTAAACTTTTTAAACTTTATTTTATTATTGTAAACTCTTTTTTATTATTTTAAAGTTCGACTGACTGAAGCATTTTTAATTCAAATTTTTTCGTTTGTTTGCCATATAATGTATTAAACAGCCATTGTACAAAATCCTTGAAGTGATCTGAATTTATTTTTTATTAAGTAAAAATGTTTTTCACAAAAACTGCACTCCACACAGGCAGAAGTTTGCAGTTATAAAGTTGGAACAAATTAATAGAACATGTCTGGCGGAATGCAGGGAAGTTGCATGGTTGCTATAACGTGGGGGATGCTGTTTCAACAATTTAGCACAAACAAATCCATGAAATCTTTCAAAATATGAGTACGGAAGTTCAAAATATGAGAATGTACGCTATTCGTGTTAATAAATTTTACGTCATTTTCCCCTCGGCGCCGAGTATTTAAGCGGGGGGAATAATAATTTAGAAATATTATTCTGAAGTAAACGATAATGGGCTGAGAGATGATTTGGGTGCACTTGTTATGTAAATCCAATAAATGATGGCATTGATGTGATTAGCACGATAAATTGCCACTCAGCGTTTTGCTCAACGGAATTCTCTTACGTCCACACGCGCGTGTGCGTGGCGTGTGTGTACGTACAACATATGTGTAGGCATGTTTCACGCCAACTTTGTAGACTATAAAGTAGACTACAACTTTGACTGCAAAGGGTACCAAAGTATTGATTGATGTAAACGTCATTTTAGGCAACTTTTCTCGTGAAAATTTTCGATGATGAAATGAACTTTTCCACCTTTTCCAAAAAAAAGTAACAAACTATTTTTCTAAATTGAAAAATTTATTAAAATATTGTGTAGGCAAAAACACAAAATTGCCTGCCCCCACTTAGACTCTTGAAATCAGCGTCAACGAGTATGTATGTATGTTATGTATATATATATGTGTTTGTTTAAATGTTTGTAAGGAAGTTTTTATTGTTGACTTTCGCTTTTTTTCAACACAAAATATTTGTATAATAAAAATCTTATATACAACAAAATGAAAAAAATCGGTAACTATTTGTAGCTTGTATGAAATTGGGGCATTAAGATATAAAAGCGAAATTGAGAGAATAATAAATTATTTTAATGACAAAATTCAAACATGTTAAACAAATAAAAAAATCAGTTATGTTAATGACATATAAAAATAACTTATTTAAAACAATAAAGCCAAATTATTCAACTTGATTAGTTCGATAAACAACAAAATATGTGCCACCCTGTGGTTTGTTTTTAACAAAATGGCAAAATATCATAAATGGACAGAGCTGAGGCAGGGGTGTGTGTGACATTGTGTGCAAGCCACCTTGCTCCGTCCATTAGAAGATTCATTTTGATTGTTAATTAGACAAATGACAGAATTAATTAAAATAATTAAAATTCTTGGAAAAGAAAATATCACAGATACCTGCTTCAGTAGCGCGAATGAAATGAATGACAACCAGAACAAAGGTGCAACAGATCATTATGCGTAAAACAATACAATACAGCTTGTTAAGTGTATTAACCAATTTTTTATATATGAAAATAACTTTCTTAGAAATTTAAAATTCAAAATTTCAGAAGAGATATTATTCATTTATTAATTCGGAAAGCTGATTAGCTGTAGAAATATTTCAGCTGGGCATCAGCAGGCAGGAGTTAGAACAGCCTAACTAACATTACTTGCCTGCAGTGAGCCAAATACGTTTGTTCTTCCTCACATTTCACCATCCTAATTACTACATAAATTTAATTAGGCTTATAAGCACAAGCTACGAGTGTTATTAGCGTAAATATTTAGGGCAATTAAAAAATTGATGTTGTTGGTTTGTTTGCTATCATTGTGAAGTAAGAAACTTAATGTGAACAATATTAAAGAGCATAGCAACATAAAAATTTATGTTATATGAAAAAAAGATGAAGACATGCCACAAATGTAGAAATCAATACCAAATAATACCACAAAATTGTTATTTTACAAATTCAGTAAATATTATGAATTGTTACATTAAATTCAATTCTTTGCGAGCCTTTCTCTTTGCAGTGTTGTTGAACATAAGAGTTGATGAGCGGTTTAGGCCTAATATATACTGTTTATTCCGTACATTTTCCATAGGTTACGTTTAAATAAGGATGCTAATTGTAAATGTTTTTTAATCAGGGCTATGACGTTCCACGTTCACACGCTGTCAAATCTGTTGAACGAAATTATATTGTCTTGTAATGTGCTCGTTGACGGTTTGCATAATTCCTAGCCGATATTCTCATTATTTCTTGGTTTGATATATAAATATCTTAATAGATTTGTAAAGAATCAATGAGAAATAAAATGATACAGATGCTTTATAACAAAAATAGGAAAACAAAAAGCGAAAAAGAGAGAGAGAGAAAGAGAGAGAGAGAGAGAGAGAGAGACAGAGAAAGAGAGAGAGAGAGTGAAAGAAAAAGAGAAAGAGAGAGAAAAAGAAAGAAAAAGAGAAAGAACGAGAGAAAGAGAGAGAGAATGAAAAGAGAAACAGAAAAATGAAAAAACAGACTTTACTTTCAAAGTTTCACCTATCTGTTAATTCGAGATAAACAAATGTGACAAAATCCTTTTATTTGCTAAATTGGCTACTCCGTTTTTCGGTTGTTTTAAAATGAAATTATTTTAGTTTACATGTTTTTTTAAGTAAATTTGTTAACTATATAATTTTTAATGTTTGTTATTTGTTAAGGTTTACAATGGTGAATATAAGTTTCAAGGGCCACATTTTTTACACCTTTAAATACTTCAAAGTCAAAATAAATAACTGAAATAAAATTTAAATTCAATTTTGGCCATATTTTTTAGACACATTGTTAAAAACTCCAACAAATAACAAAAGATTACTTTAAAACTTGTTTCAGAATATTAAATGATTATTAAATTAATTAAATGTCATTTGTCACTCAGAGCGCTCTGTACATGTACATGCTGCTGGAAGACGTTAATAATAATATACACTAAATCAATGAAAGCAAATTTTAAAAGCAAATATTTTTTGTTTTTAACATAGTTTTCTAAACAAACTTATTGAGGATGATTCTTCTTATTAATGCTAAGATGATGAACGGTTTAAGGAATTCAATGGAATACAATTCATGACATACTACATCCATCTAATCAACAACAACACACAAACGTTATTGTGTGTTGTTGTTGTGGTTGTTGTTGTGGTTGTTGTTGTAGTTGTTGATGTTGTTGCTTGGATATCCACATATCAGGCAGTCGTTGTGATGTGTGACGTGTTGAATTAAGAGAACAAAAGCTGCGGAAACTGAGTATATTTTTGTTTCTCATCAATAAATTACTTCAAACAAAACTTTTTTTATGGTGGCATAAATTGTTTCTACTTTTTTTTTATTAGATGGAGCAACTGATGGATTAAGAAGGAAAAAATGCGTATTTAGGTTTATTGAGTTTATATACGCGTTGTATTTGAAGTATGATGTATCTTTATGTGTGTATGTTTGTTTGTTTGTATGTATGTATGTATTAGTGTGTGTGCCAATTTGTGTGCGACCGTGGTGTGTACGTGTCTGTGCATGTTTGACGTGTGTTAAGGCTGCAAGCTGGAGTGTTTGTGCATAACACCGTACACGTTTCTAAATTAGGGAAGAAATTAACTAAATTAATGAGCAGCCGCAACTTGTAGTATAGTTAATCAGCTACGTGTCATCTTAAACCAGGATGCAACTTTGCTTGTGTGCAAACGTTTGCGCTCATTATGGAGTATCTTGGGTTTGTTGATGTTTAAAAATTTTATACATATTTACATTTTTTTTTTAATTAAAATTTGTATTTAAAATTTTTGGAAACCTTATATAACTTTTTTGATTATTCAACGCAACGCTACTATATTAAACGTATTTTTCTCCAAATAACCACCACCAATTCTTGTAAAGCTGCACAACTCCTTTCATAAATAATAAATTCCAACAAAGTAGATAATGTTGATAGATGGCGGAATTATTCTTATTCACAAGCTCTTCTGAGTTATGCGTGGGGCTGGGTTAGTACGCACTGGTTATAAATTTATACTTATTTTTTTTGTTTAATCAATTTGTTGGCGTATGCTTAATTGACACATTGAATTCCATTTAACGAACTATTTATAAATTTATGATGTGTTAAGATGAGTCGATATAATGATATTATAATAATACTAATTAGTAAATAGATTCGCACGATCTTCATTACAAAAAATTTTGGGATACGGCCAGGGCAAATCCATCTAACTCCTAGGAGGAATCTCCAGTTTTGCCAGTTAGGATTTCACACATGATTTTATGGAGACAACCTCCTACATTGAACTTCACAATCGTTAAAACAGATGCACATATGAAAATTTGGACATGATCTGAACAACCTTGACAGAAGGGTCCAAAATTTTCAAATGTTTCAATTTTGAAATTTGACGGGGAAAGCCATGAAATTATCCAAATTTTTACTAGTGTGGTTTAAATCAGGCTAGTGACCTTTTTATAAATCATCACGTCATTTTTTGGCCGATTTCTGATTAAAAACTGAGTTTTATTGACTTTTATAAAATATATCACCCACAATGGAGGTCATGGCCTGCCCTAGACGAATCCAGTAAAAAAATTATTAGCTTAATTCATTATATATCAGCGTCAAATTACAAAAAACGAACCATAGTGCGTGCTCATATATATATATATATAATGACAAATAACTATTCGGTTGATTTTTCAAGATACCGTTTATCAAAAACGTCAAGATTTCTATTACTAATAATAAATTAAACGATTTCATGTTTAAGAGATTAAGTAATTCAAGAATCGAGTAAAAAACTGCCAGCCTAATTTGCTATACCAGCGTCACATTCCCAAAACTAATCGAGTTAAATTGCCTAGTTCATAAAGATGACTGTTCGTGTCTAAAAACTAAAAATGAAAAATATTCCTGTCTAAAAACTGACTGCGCTCATAACATCACTGATCACAACGGGGGGCCACCCTAGTTCTTTCCTAGGTCGGCCACTGGACATAATAATTACACCGAACTCGTGGACCAGGAAAGATGACTTACATGCGGTTTAGATCCAAACATTATCTACACACACACACACACACACACACACACACACACACACACACACACACACACACACACACACAAACACACACACACACACACACATGTCTGTAGGTAATCCAACAAACAACTTCGTACGAAGACACGTGCACACATCTGAAAGCTATCTTGTGTAAACAATTAACACGTTGCTAATGAATAATATTTCATTCATTTGATCGGAACGAAAATGATAGCAGGCGTTGTGTCGGCTTGGTTGTTTCGTGCATGTTGCCTGGAAGTCGTTGGCATGCCTCGAGTTCGTCGTTGGTCGAGTGTTTGTGGTGCGTGGGGGTTTCCATTCTTCTTTATTCGCAACGTGTGCATTTTGAAAAAAAAATTCAACTTTTATTTGTTTTTGTTGTCGTTGCCAACGTTCATAGTTTTACATAAACAGTTTTTAAAATAAGCATGAACCATTTTTAGGCAATTGTTGATCGAATCTGCACGAGCGGCTAAAGTAAGTTATTGATACGTTATATGCATGTATTAAATGTATCGATGGAATAAAAAAAATATTTAAAAGTTGATGCAAAGAATAAAATATAGGAAAAATATTCTGTGCAATGAGAATTGCGAAGTTGAAAAAACCGCAAGAGAAAGAAGACGACAGGAGAGAAAGATAGAGGTACTTTTTTGAAAGAGAATTTAAATTGGAAATCAATAACGTTTATTGATTGTCTGCCCTTGTCTGTTCGTCTCTTTTTCTTTTGCTGTTTTTGGCTAGTTTTTTGTTAGTTTTTTGTTAATTTTTTGTTTTTTTTGTTCTTCGCTCGCTCTTCTATTCAATTTTTTCATTTTTTGGTGTGTTGTCTTTGTGGTTCGTTTCAAATATATTTTGTTTGATCGATCAACATATCGGCTGGTTGGTGGTACTCGGTGTTACTTTCCACAGTGGTTTCAGTTTCGTCTTCATAAAGGTCATTGTGTTTTTTTATGTGTAGAATTTATTTACAAATTTGAAATATAATTGTTCTAATTTTAACATTGACAAACTTTAAACATCTGCTAAAAAATGTTTATCAAAATTTATTATTTGAGAAATTTTTTTACGTAGATTGTCTAATTTTCTTTTTGTCATAATTTTAATTGTTTATTTAGCATGTAATTTGTTTGTTTTTAAGCTTGTTAATTTTTTCAAATTGGCTTTCAATAAAAAATTTAATTGATTGAATTGTTTGTCAATTAGAAACTCGAGAATTACAAAATATTATCAACTATATCGCAATTAAAACGTTATCTTATCATATAACTGGTTATAATATGATAATAATATTAACTAATAATTGCTAAGGTGGAGAAGTTTCAGCACAAATTTTTGAGAGCATATTGGATTTATAGATAATGTTTTTGATGTATATTTATATTTATTTATATAATTAAATGGCATGGGTGTGTGGCATGAATTTGTTTATTTTTATGTATCCAACGCATATGATGGACGTACGTTATGTTTATATAACTTTGTTAAAAATTGTGAAGGATGGAATGGGCTGTGGAAGACTTGTGTTATTGTTGCACCATTCACACAAACGTACACATAACACATACCCGTGCGTGTAGGTATTAGAGTTGCATGCCATTTTGACAAAAATAAATAGACTAATAATTTCTTGGTCAATAAAAGTTTTTTTAAATAATGATTAAAACGAAAAAACAATACGAAAAACATGTTAGAAAAATAGAAAAAAAGTAGAATGAATGAATGCGACGATGACTCTAGACATACCAAGAATGAGAAAATGTTGGAACATTCGGTTCTTGATATCTCCTACATGTACTCTTTCTGTACATCATTCTCCCGCTTCATTTCATAGAGTTGGTAGCAATCAAATTGAAATTGTTCCACCACTACGATGTGGCGTGCAATGAAAAATTAAACTCTTTATTAAATGTCCTTCCGGTCAAAACTAAACTATTCAATCTAACAAAAGGCTGGCTGCCTTTGCGAGGTTTGATGGTCCATTAAAAGTTTATAAACTTTATCATGAGTAATATATTATGAATTTAATAAATAAAATAAATAAATAAAATTTGGCACATAGGTAATGTGGCAAAATGTTAACCGAAATGTTACGAAATTGTTCCATGGAAGTGTTACTGAAATTAAATAATGAAATAAAATGTTACACAGCTTTTATTACTGTTGTTTATTCATGTTTTTTTTTTCTTGTCGGAGTCTGACAATTTATCAGCGCCATCCATCAGCAGACGAGTTTTTCACGCCGCGAGAATTTACAACGGGATGTATCTTTGAATTGTGTGCTGTCGGCAGGCAGGCCAGTGATGTAGGGAGGAAGTGTCAAGTGCTTTGCCATCTTGTTTATGAAGTTGCTCTTTAAAAACTTTTTTGGTTTTTATAGGATAATTTTTTCATATAGAATTAATAACGTTTGCTAATTTTATAAAATAAGTACTGAATTCAATTTCAATAAACATTGGGATTATTATTTTTTATAATAAAATGTGTTTTTCGAATTTAACATTTGATGAACATTTCACAAGGGACGTAAAATAAAGAAGAAAATTTAGAAAAATTTAGAAATACGAATTAATTTGTATTGTGGTATGGTATTCAGGTTGCAAGTTAAAAATAAATCGTTCGTACTTGAGTGGAGTGGAAGCCTGTCTGGCTTATCTTCAATGGCATCTCGAACTGCTGTTGGTGCATTGTAATGAGTTTTTAATTTTATTTTATATTTACTACTTGAGTTGAGAAAAGTTTTTCAAAATAAAATCATGGGACGATTTTGAAAATTAGGCCTGAAATACAGTTCAACTCTAACTCTGAGTAAGAATTTATTCTGTTATAATTTTTATATTTAAAAATTATATCATTCATAATATATTTTTCCATCATTAATAATTATATAAGTAGTTTTTCGTTTCAGGCAAAAAGTTGCAACTTTTGTTGTGATTAACCAGAGCAGCGGACAGTTGACTGAACAATGACTGAATGATAGATGCCAGCTTATAATTTAAGAGCATCGGCACTAGACTTAACGTTGTTGACCTTAGAAATAATTCACGCTAAAATAAATTTAAATTTTAACACTTTCGGCTATAAAAATGAATTCAAAACTGCACTGCTACTGAATAATTAATCTTAAATATAATTTGGTCGGTATCGTGTGCAATGTGGCTATCAATACTAATTTTCACCACTGCCTAATGTCATTAGTAGATGTGTTGCGAGCAAAAATCCACAGAGTAGGAATATTTTTCTTCGTTGAAAATTTTATTACTGTCACTAGGTAAAAATATTGCCTGCATATGAATTGGTTACAAAATATACAAGTAGTTTGTGTTGGACAGAAAAGAATTTCTAAGTACGTTACGTGACTGCATTTAGTTTTAGTTATGAAAAATCGACCAGAAATTATGTTTGCCTGCGAATTTTATGACTTGCAGGAAATGCGTGATAGTTTCAACATAGAGACATGTACGTAACAGTCGTAAGTTTTCAGAACTTTTGAATTTTTCATTGCGTCTCCCGAGCGCTAATAGATAATAAGCTTTCATAAGCAAAATAAAATTGTGATGATTTTAAAGTTTGAAAATTTTTTGTAAAGATTGTAAAACTATGCTAGAATGAAAAATTCAGAACAAACAAATATTTATTTATGATAAAATTTCTCTCTGTATTCGTGTTGAAACTGGAAAGGGTAAACGTTTATTTATTTATATCCGTTTCATAATAACGCTGTCAAGAAGCAGCAACAGCAGCAGTTAAGCAACGCGAACGAACGAAAGAACGAATCACGTCTATTTCGGGGTTGCTGGGCAAAAATAGATTGCTGGTGTTGGTTGCTTGGTCTTCAAATGTTGCTGTGTTGCATGTTGCTGAAGTATGGCGCGCACGTGCGGACAACGTTCACAATGGGAGCGTTCTTAAATTATTTGACGTTGTTAAAAGTTTGCGTCTTGTTTATTCCGGCATGTTACATGGCGATGATGTGACGCGATTCTTCAGATGATTTGCCATCTAGAACATTTCTACATTTGCCATCAATACCGTTTCTACATTTTCAATCATGGCCATTTTCACAGTTACCAAAGAGATAAAAATGAAGTTTGATAAAAATAATTTCGGGCAAGTACGATGTTGTAATTCTTTAATGACAGTAAATAAAAATTTAAAAGAATTAAGTTCACGTCCTGCTTCGGTTGGCTTCGGTATGCTAATTTTAAAAAATTGGACGAATTAGAATTAAATTTAACCCAATTGAACCAAGCAGCAAATGAAATCCGTTTCTCTGCAATTTAGACATTCCAATTCTTTGCCGAAACGTAACACAACCGTTTAGTTCAATTGGCAAGAATCAAAAAATGATAAGTTCAACAGAAACTCAGAAATATTTCATCCAATAAGGCACTGCTTTAAGCTGCCAGCCACTCAATACGTGTAACATTCATTGGCAGGAATATCGTTTGGTTGAAATTACGAATTCTATAGTAATTAACTAAAATCAAAATGTATGGTATTTCGTGGTGTTGTAAACTTATTTTATTGTTTTCTTCAATTAATTTGTTATTTAAAATAATATCGAATTAAATTTACGCCGAACGCCAACGATACCATGATATTTTTTATAAAATAAGTATAAAACACACGTTTAAATATACCTCTCTCTTTCAGAGGGCGTGCGTGCTTTTTCATGTATGTGTGTGTTGTGTGTGCGTGCGTTTGTGTGCCTGTGTGTGTGACAGAGGGAAAGAGAGAAAGAGAGAGAGAGAGAGAGAGAGAGAGAGAGAGAGAGAGAGAGAGAGAGTGAGGAAATGAGTGTTTGTGTGAGAGATTGTGAAGGAAGATATTATAGAACTAAAACAAAAAGAAATCGTTAGGATATTGACGTGCCTCGTGTATTGATCTTCTTTATAGCAATAAGGACGACGACGCAATCAAACGACCAAACAGCATTAAAATAAGAGAAGCGAGCTGCGTGTGGAAGGATTTAAATGAAGAAACAAAATTTTTTTTTATAAACAGTTGTTGGAAAATAAGTTGTATTGGTTCATATTTTCATAAAAAAAGTATTTGTGGAAATTTTGTAAAAAAAAGGTTCACTTTTAAATCACAATTTCTTAGCCAATCATTATATTTCTTCCGACAAACTTGCTTTTTAAAGTGCGATAAAGAAGGTGATAACATTTTACTCGCTGCAAATGTTTAAAAATAATTTCTCGTTGCCCTCTTAATGTCCCTTGGTAACCTGCACTTATTTCGCTTTATGATGGCCGTTCATATTTTTATGATGTGCAGTTTCGACATTACGTAGAGCCGGTTTATTTGAATTACAATTCCTTGCTGTCCGCTTGCTCGCCTTCATGACTTCCATTAAAGTTTTGCCAGTTCTCATTCATTTCCACACTTTCATTGAGTCCAATAATTTACATTTTTTTAAATTTTTTAAATCATTTTTGTTATTAAAATTTGAACGACACCCATTGTCAGTCACCTGTCGGTACATTTTTAATAATACTATCGATTTTATTCTTGAATATATAAAATAAATGGTCGGATTAAATATTAAAGGGAAAATTTCTATTATACCAATAAACTCTACTAAATCGAGAAGCTTCAACATTTTGAACAGATGATAACATTTGTTAATTTTTGCTTATATATTTACATATAATTTGTGTGAGTGTGTGCGTGTGCGCGCGGCTTGTATGTGTTAGTGTGGTGTGTGTGGTGTTTGTGTGTGGTGTAGAATATCGTTGTGTAAACAGCTCACGTAATGCACTTCTTGTTGTTAGTGGCGCTGAAACGTAGCGAAACCAAGTGGAAGGAAGTAAGAGAGTGAGTGAGTGAGTGATATGCAATGCATTCAAATGGTATCGACGTTGTTTAAGCAGCGATGCACCCACCGACCAACAACAATGAACGAATGTTTATGTAATATATTCATTTCATACTTACACGTGCGTACAATAAGATGCACTAATGTGCCTGTCTGTCTGTCTGCCTGTCTGTTTTTCTGTCTGTCTGCTTGCCTGCTTGCTTGCCTGCAATGTATTTACGATGCCTCAATTCATGCGTGTATAATTACTGGCCAACAATAATATCAATAACGTGCATCTACGAGCTGGATGTTCAGATACTCACGAACAAAATATGGACCAATAACCGAGTGTATTAACGAATAATTAAGAACAGCAACTAAGGAACCATAACGTACCAACAAACTGCTATATAATTTTATTGCAGTGACAAAATCAACAATTACTACAACAATCACATAATTACAACAACTTCATTGACAATAACATCATGAACAAACAGAACAAAAACAATCTTACCACAACAACTACAGCGACAATAATAACAGTAACAACAACAATTATAACAACAGCAGCAGCAAAACCAACAAAAACAGTGACTGCATTTTGTCGGAGGCCCAGTGCGGTATGTGAGGATAATATTTTTTTGCTGGCGTACGCACAGAGTTTTGAGGAATGTGTGTGTATTAAGTTATAATTCGATGATAATGCAGATATTAATATGGGTACGGGCACATCGTTCGTGACTAATCATGTTCATGCATGACTCTTCATGTAATAGTTCTTCTTCTCAATTTTTTTATTCCTTTCAAAATTTGAATACTGAAATTCAGTATTTGTACCTGTACCTGAATTCAGAAGTACCTGAATTCAGTTTTTGGATTTCTAGAACCAATTTCAAAAAATGTTGCACAAGATTTTGAATTTTTTAAAAGTATTAAATAAAGAAATGTTAAATAGTCAAAAATAAACGTTGCCATCGTTCTGATCATTATGTTTTCCACAAACTACTTGAAGCAATGATGCATTGTATAAATTATGCTTGCCTGCTTTTGCAGTTGCGCCAAAATTAGCAATTATTTATTAAAATACTTTTTTTAGATGAATGTTGATGCAAACAGGAAAAGACCATTTTCACGATTTTAGTCCTTTATAGATAAAAGCTGAAGAGAATGGATGGCGTGAGACATGAAGAGACTGTGGTCCTTCAACTTGCCTCAACATGTTGAATAGTTTATAAAAGAGTAATGAACGAAAAAACAACATTACCAAAAATGCTGAAAAGAAACAAAAAAATATTAAAATAAATCTGAAACCTGGCCGGATTTATAAACAAATGGCCATTTGGTACGATGTGGACGATTGCTGTCCAGCCTGTTGAGACCAGCTTGCTCTACAGTATTCAAAGAATTATGTAAATACTTGTGGGTAACATGGTCGCTTGTGTTAACGGGAACGTTTCAAAACAGAAAACAGTCGATTTGATAACAATGTTCGTAATTACAATAGTGCATTTTTGGTAATTTCTGACTGCAACAATACTATTGATTTGTCAGGTGAGCCATGAAGTACACTACCAACACAATAATTCAAAGGCTAATGAATGACACCAAATACAGGCGTCATGGTCTGAATTTATGACCCTGTTTACCGAATTTCTAATTAATTTTAATTAAAACGGTCAATGAATAAACTATACTGTATACTATACAGTTCAGTTCATTCAATGACTTCATTTATATATTTATATATATATATATATATATATATATTTACAATATTCTATAAATTATGGTTTATTACCAACATATATATATATATATATATATATATATATATATATATATATATATATATATATATATATATATATATATATATATATATATATATATATATATATATATATATATATATATATATATATATATATACTGAAAACAATTCTACCGTTAATTAACTCATCAACTTTAACAATTTTTCATTAACTATTTTAAAAAACAGTCTATAAATCTAGCTTATTAGCCATAGTTAATTAAAACTTATCTGCTCTAAAGTTTCGATCAATTATGTAGCGTGTTATCTGTTTAAAAGCGTTACTTTCAAACACATATATAGAATATAACATGTTATATTCTATATATATACTTTCAAATATGAAAAAAATTGAAATATACATGAGCAGGTACGTATATATTTTTAATTTGACATTTCTATACCTAAATCCAGGTAACATGTGAATTCCTACACTAATATTTAACAAACTTTAATCATTTATCCTATTTTCAATTTATATGGTCACTGAATTAAAATACAAATAATTGAACCTTATTATAAATTACCCCTTAGACTCTCTGAAGATGGCTTTGTTACCGAGACAAAGATGCACATTTCCTATTCCACATATATTATATATGTTGCATATATATCATATATGTATAATATATGTTGTATTATATATATATATGTATATAAAATGTACATGTAACCAATATTCTATATGAAAACAATTGATTGAACGAACAAACCACCCAACCAAATAAATACACAATTAAATGAAGCATCCACCATGCTTGTGATGTTTTCAAAATTTAATTTAATTTAAGTCGTAGAGTTGTAGAAGTATAAACTGAACAACATGTGTTGCGAGTTTTTACGTGTTTTTCTATTTTTGGCGACAAATGAAAAAGCTCAATGACCTTGCACAGCCTTCAAGACTTAATTGGGTAGTATTATTTTGTTTGTATATACATATATATATATATATATATATGTGTGTGTGTGTGTGTGTGTGTGTGTGTGTGTTTGTATTTTTTTATTAAATATTTATAAACATATATTTATTTTTATTTTTATTATAGATATAATATATATACACACACAAACACATTGATTAAAAAAGACATTCATGGTGAATATATGAAATATATGTGTAATATATAACATACTATACTTTTTATACATACATTGATGTAAATATTAATATATGTATAATACATCCATATTTTGTTATATAAAATAAATAAAATGAATAAAAAATACATAAGGTATTAGCGATGAGTACATATACGTACATATACCGTAGTCTTTTCATGTATTCATATGTAAACATTCTTCATACCTTGCTTAAGCAATGTTGATAAGAAGGCATAGTTAAACATAGGCACACACACATATAAAAAAGCTTATATAGAGTAGGGAGGAACATACTCTTAGACGATGTTTGTTTGTTACATTCACCTTTCAAACGTGTTATGTTAGGTGTACATAATAATAAAATAAATTTATATAATATATTATTTGTTAAACAATCTGTTTAATGTATTTTGAAATGACTTTGATTTGGCTTATAGTTTAGTTTAGTTTTCAAAGTATTTTTTTAAATAATTTTGAGTTGATTGACGTTGATGCGTTGAAAACAATTAATTGATGAATAATATTTTATATAAATATAATTTTTATTTAAAAAACAATTTGTAAAATCACAACTTTTGGCCGATCAGGTGTGTAAGTTGATTGAAACATAATTTTATTTAAATGTCCACAAAATTAAAAAAATGGTAACTTTTTCTGTCGTGTGATTTATGATCGTACACGGCTGGCTGCTTTTTGTTTTAGTTTAAAACAATTAACTTTTTATCCATTGATGATATTATATTTTACGGTGAATTCTCAACATGTTGCCATTCCTCAAAAATTTCTTGCTATGTATCACAACTATGTATTGTATCTTATCTATCTATGTATTTTACCTATGTATCTTACCTATGTATCTTATATACCTATGTATCTTACCTATGTATCTTACCTATGTATCTTACCTATGTATTTTATCTATCTATGTATCTTACCAAATTTACTTTTTTAGTTTTAACCAATTAGTAAATGTTTATGGTATCAATTGTGAAATAATGGAATGGATTAAAACACAATATATGTAGGTATTCTCGAAAAACGTTTGAATATTTCTAAAAATTTTTTTGAAAACATGTTAACACGTACTACTTACAGCTAAAAAACAAAAAATGTGCCGTGTATTAATTTAATGGATGCACATCTATTCAGGATGGGGTGGGCTAAAAAAATTTTTTTTAAATAACCCATGGAAATATTGATAAAAATAAGCTGAAAATTACTGAAAATTCAGCGATAGGCAGAATCATAAATAAGAATTTAAAAAGTTCTAGCACTGGAAAGATGGAGTGAGTACTGTGGCATGTTCAAATGTAGAAAATATATAATACACGTTTAAAAACTCACCTTGCACCGCACCACACTCCGATTGTTCTGTTTCTAAACGATTGGCATTTTCCATGTTTTATTTGTATTCAAATGTAAATAATTAACGTTAAACGTATATACTCGGTTTTTAGACTGTTTTTTAAATAAAAATTATCATTGCTGTTCAAATAACTTTGTTGTATTGTAAAAATTTGAATACTTATGTACATAAATGCGCTTGTACGTTGCATGAAGTTCCGCAAAAAATTGTGGATGCTTCAACCTGAGCAATGCGAGCAAATAAATCAAATATAAGCAACCAAAAGGAAAGGCTTTATCTTTAATCACATTAAACGTGAGCTGAAAATCAACTCTGCTCTTCTAAATACAAGACATTATTCATTTATTTATCTTTAAAAAGTTAAAGAAACATACTTTTGAAGCATTTTAAAGATAACAAATTGCAGCCTTTTTTAAGTTCTTGAAAATCTTTAAAGGCTGATTTATTGGATGTTTTATGTAAAGACTTTTTGAAAAATATGTTCTAAGAAGAGTGAGTTGCGTAGAAGTAAACTACCAACAACAACATTTTAAAAGCTGCAGTGACTTTCCTGTAACATTTTACAGTTGAGCTGAACCACTTTTTATTAAAATTGTATAAATAAATTATCGCAATGATGCTGTGGATTTTTCTAAGCCAAGCAGGAACGTTGTATGACGTGGATTCATTATTTTTTGTTACGCCGTACGTAAAGTTGACCTCATCCATGCAGTAAAGGTTAAAGGTCTCCTGCACTCTTTCTAGTTTCAGAGGAATCACCTATATACAAATAACGTATGTGAATGCATGCTAACCGACGCATCACAACACCAACAACGGCCACTTCAACAAATATTATAAAGAATTTAACAAGGCTGGGCACGCGTATCGTTTTAAGACGTTGAATCACCTGATACTTCATGTTGAACATTTATTAAACAATGTGCTCGTTGGCGGTTCTAACTATGAAAATGCGTTAACCTTATGATTTGTTAGAAAACGCTTTTGGATATTTTTCGCAAATTAATATTTGTGATTAAAAGTATTTCAGTACGTAATTTCTATCAAGTTTCATGAAAAGTAACAAATTTTTCATCACATTTTAGTATCTAAATATTTAAAAATAGCTATGCTATCTCTGGCTTATTATAATTGTGCGAATTTCCATTTAAAAATTAAAACAATTTCAGGAAAAATGTTCGAGTAGATAGAATATGCGAAATTGTGATGAAAATTATTGGGTGTCGTTACTATTTTAGCATGTGTTCATGAAAATATTGAGCAAATCATCATAAAAAGGTGCGCAGTCGTGCAGAATGAATGTAGTAAGTCATTCAGTGAATGAAGATGTCACAGATGTTTATGAAAATATTGTATCGTATCGATTCAATGAGTCTTATATATATATATATATATATATATATATATATATATATGTTGGTAATAGACCATAATTTTTACAATATTCTATAAATTCTACCGAATGTTTGGCGTTAATATGTTTGTAGTTCGTTTTTTCGATTTTTCTCACTAAAGTTTTTTGGTGAACTTATTTTTCGAATTGATGTTGCAAATAAGGCCATATTTCGATTCCGAATGAATCATCGTCAGTGCTCCTTGTTGTATATATAGGGAAATATTGACTTTGTCAAGATTAACTTTGACGTTGTAAAAATTAACTTTGGTGTTGTAAAATTGAACTTTGATGCGAATTAGGTGTCAGGTTTCTTAATTGGCTGGTCACTATTTACGATGCTAGTTTTTATTACTTCTTTGTTTTCGTTTGCTTTCGGTATGTTCAATGGAACCATATCTGAGTGGTAAACGGTGTTGATAATTATGTCAATTGTATCATGAATTGGTACATTTGTGATTCAACATCCAGAGAGGCAATAAATTTGGATGGTTTATTAATGCTGAGGAGATTAATAAACTCACGGGAAGATTGTAGTGGT